>NW_026114466.1:0-303553 GCF_018139145.2 Gymnogyps californianus | reverse complement strand
TAAAAGCAGAAAGTGAGAGAGGCTACAATCAAGCCAACAAAAGCATTAAACACGGCCCAGGCACTTGGGGAGAAAGTGGGAAGGAGCAGAGCCGCAAGAGCACAAGCCTCAGCACACAGCAGACAAAAGCCACCACAATACGCAAGAGAAAGAAGCAGATGATGGAGCTATAACCCCTTGATTAAAACATGAACACTTTCTGTGGAGAAAACCCCAGCAGAGGGTGAACAGTTGATGCAATGACAGGCACTGAAGAGCATTTGGAGCCTTCTGTTCCTTCAAGGTAAATTTTTTCCATCATTTTTCTACATCGCTCATATAACAAACATAGCAATGCATTGATATTAGAGGTCTTTTTTCCTTTGGCCAAAATCCACAACCTCACTCTGGCAAAATTCCCACTGAAGTCAATAGAGTTTTGCATGAGTTATGACTGCAGGATTTGATCTAATTGTATTGTAGAGACATGGCATGTTATAAGTTGGGCTGGAAAGGAAGCCAGAAGCTGTCACATCCATACTGACCAGATAACAACATTATTTTTCAGGGTGCTTGGATGCTGTAATGGCTTTATGACATTTCTTTTAACTGCCTTTCATAAAACTCAATGTGCTGAATTTTGCCCTAATTTATACCACTGCCATTGCAGTGGTTTAAGGAAAGGTTGCATTTTTTTAAATGAAAGCTACATTTTACCTTATTGATGAAAGAATGTACAAGTGTTGAGTCTGAATAAAATAACACCAGATGTTGCTTTCTTTGAAACAAATATAACTTTGCAGTATTCCACTCACAGATGGGCAATATTTTATTTATTCAGTTGTGTCACTCTCAATTAAAAGAAATATAATCATGAAGGGCCATTCTGTGTGAGTGTCTGTGAATGACATTAATTCAGAGCTGATAATACTTCCTCTCTTGCTATGTTCTCCATAAACTGTGGACTATATGCTGCAGCACTCAGTCACAGCCAGGTCAGCTCAGAATGGAGCACCAAGATTTGATGTAATTTCTTTAAAGTATTTTTGAAATGTGTTGGGTTGCGAGTGCTTAATTATATATGAATATGTATATGCCTATTTATAAATGCACATAAGTATAGGCATGTGCCACATATTCTTCCATATAAATGAAGCCGTTACAATTGTTGTTATACCTTTGCCATTTACAATTTATTGTGTCTAGAATGTTTTCAGATCCAAGTTTTTAATTCTGGGTCAGACGGCTATTTTGGCTTGGGATTTGTTTGGGGTTTTTTTCATTTCTGACTGATAGACTTCGGTCATTTTTCAGGAGCTGCCTCCAGGAAATCCAGCTGTACTTACTCTAGTCAGTAGTGCTCAGTTGGAATGGCATCTGTGCCATCATTCAGGAACTATGAAATGTGATATCCCTCCAGGTTTCATGTTATATCTCGCACTGCACACTGCATTTGTGGGAGTCTTGCATGAATAACTGTCCAAACACAGAAAGGTTCAAATACACAGCTGCAAATCAATGGCCCCATGTAACTGAACATCTGGGGCAATAATTGCAATGTACAGCTATTTATCTTCATTCCTGAGAAGACAGAAGAATGATTGGGTATAATGGGTTGTGAATACATTTCCACTGGAAGGTTTCAAACCATTAGAGCAGCAAGGTTCTGGAATTACCTTCTCATTGAAGTAATAGAAACAAAAGGCTTTAAATGTTTTTTTTTCAGCTGGAACTTGATTCGTTTATAGAATCATAGAATCATTTAGGTTGGAAAAGACCTTTAAGTTCATTGAGTCCAACCATAAGCCTAGCACTGCCAAGTCCACCACTAAACCATGTCCCTAAGTGCCACATCTACACGTCTTTTAACACCTCCAGGAATGGTGACTCCACCACTTCCCTGGGCAGCCTGTTCCAATGCTTGACAACTCTTTCGGTGAAGAAATTTTTCCTAATATCCAATCTAAACCTCCCCTGGCACAACCTGAGGCCATTTCCTCTTGTCCTATCACTTGGTACTTGGGAAAAGAGACCGACACCACCTCGCCACAACCTCCTTTCAGGTAGTTGTAGAGAGCGATAAGGTCTCCCCTCAGCCTCCTTTTCTCCAGGCTAAACAACCCCAGTTCCCTCAGCTGCTCCTCATAGGACTTGTTCTCTAGACCCTTCACCAGCTTCGTTGCCCTTCTTTGGACCCTCTCCAGCACCTCAATGTCTTTTGTAGTGAGGGGCCCAAAACTGAACACAGTATTCGAGGTGCGGCCTCACCAGTGCCGAGTACAGGGGGACAATCGCTTCCCTAGTCCTGCTGGCCACACTATTCTGATACAAGCCAGGATGCTCTTGGCCTTCTTGGCCACCTGGGCACACTGCCGGCTCATGTTCAGCCGGCTGTCGACAACACCCCCAGGTCCTTTTCCACCGGGCAGCTTTCCAGCCACTCTTCCCCAAGCCTGTAGCATTGCATGGGGTTGTTGTGACCCAAGTGCAGGACCCAGCACCTAGCCTTGTTGAATCTCATACACTTGGCCTCGGCCATCGATCCAGCCTGTCCAGATCCCTCTGTAGAGCCTTCCTACCCTCAAGCAGATCAACACTCCCGCCCAACTTGGTGTCATCTGCAACTTCCTGAGGGTGCACTCGATCCCCTCATCCAGCTCACTGATAAAGATATTAAACAGAACTGCCCCAATACTGAGCCCTGGGGAACACCACTTTGTGACCGGCTGCCAACTGGATTTAACTCCATTCACCACCACTCCTTGGGCCCGGCCATCCAGCCAGTTCTTAACCCAGAGAAGAGTACACCCATCCAAGCCATGAGCAGCCAGTTTCTCCAGGAGAATGCTGTGGGAAACAGTGTCAAAGGCTTTACTAAAGTCCAGGTAGACAACATCCACAGCACATCCGGGACCTCCCCGGTTAGCCAGGACTGCTGATAAATGATTGAAAGTGACTTGGTGAGCAATTCCACCAGCTCCCTCAGTACCCTTGTGTTGTGGTTTAACCCCAGTCAGCAACTAAGCACCACGCAGCCGCTTCCCCCTTCCCCCTCCCAGTGGGGTGGAGGAGGAAAGAGGGGAAAAAAAGTAAAACTCATGGGTTGAGATAAGAACAGTTTAATAACTAAAGTAAAATATAATACTAACAATACTAATAATGAAATATAATAATAATAATAGGAATGAAAAGGAATATAACAAAAAAGGAGGGGGAGGAAGGGAAAAAACAAAACAAAACAAAACAAACCCCACCAGTGATGCACAATGCAATTGCTCACCACCCGCTGACCGATGCCCAGTTAGTTCCCGAGCCACGATCCGCGCCGCCCGGCCAACTCTCCCCTGTTTATATATACTGGGCATGACGTTCCATGGTATGGAATACCCCTTTGGCTAGTTCGGGTCAGCTGCCCCGGCTCTGCTCCCTCCCAGCTTCTTGCACACCTGCTTGCTGGCAGAGCAGGGGAAACTGAAAGTCCTTGGCTTAAGATAAGCGCTCCTTAGCAACAACTAAAACATCAGGGTGTTATCATCAACATCATTCTCACACTAAATCCAAAACACAGCACTATACCAGCTACTAAAAAGAAAGTTAACTCTGTCCCAGCCGAAACCAGGACACCTTGGGTGGATCCCATCTGGCCCCATAGACTTGTGCATGTCTAAGTGGTGTAGCAGGTCACTAACCATTTCCCCTTGTATTATGGGGGCTTCATTCTGCTCCCGTACTTGTCTTCCAGCTCAGGGGGCTGGGTATCCCGAGACAACTGGTCTTACTATTAAAGACTGAGGCAAAGAAGGCATTAAGTACCTCAGCCTTTTCCTTATCCTTTGTCACTATGTTTCCCCCCCGCATCCAGTAAAGGATGGAGATTCTCCTTAGCCCTCCTTTTGTTGCTAATGTATTTATAGAAACATTTTTATTGTCTTTTACAGCAGTAGCCAGATTAAGTTCTAGTTGGGCTTTGGCCCTTCTAATTTTCTCCCTGCATAACCTCATGACATCTTTATGGTCCTCCTGAGTTGCCTGCCCCTTCTTCCAAAGGTCATAAACTCTCTTTTTTTCCCTGAGTTCCAGCCAAAGCTCTCTGTTCAGCCAGACCAGTCTTCTTCCCCGCCGTCTTGTCTTTCAGCACATAGGGACAGCCTGCTCCTGTGCCTTTAAGTTTTCCTTCTTGAAGAATGTCCAGCCTTCCTGGACTCCTTTGCCCTTCAGGACTGCCTCCCAAGGGACTCTGTCAACCAGGCCCCTAAACAGGCCAAAGTCTGCCCTCTGGAAGTCCAAGGTAGCAGTTCTGTTAACCCCTCTCCTTACTTCTCTGAGAATCAAAAACTCTATCATTTCATGATCGCTATGCCCAAGATGGCCTCCAACCATCACATCACCCACAAATCCTCCTCTGTTCACAAACAACAGGTCCAGCAGGGCCCCTTCCCTAGATGGCTCACTCACCAACTGCGTCAGGAAGTTATCATCTTCCACACACCCCAGGAACCTCCTAGACTGTTTCCTCTCTGCTGTATTGTATTTCCAGCAGACATCTGGTAAGTTGAAGTCCCCCATGAGAACAAGGGCTAGCGATCGTGAGACTTCTCCCAGCTGCTTATAGAATATTTCATCTGCCTCTTCATCCTGGTTGGGTGGTCTATAACAGACTCCCACCATGATATCTGCCTTGTTGGCCTTCCCCTGGTTCTTACCCATAAACACTCGACCCTTTCATCACCACGAGGGTTCACCTCACTCCATGGTGTCTATTCCTCCAGCCCAATAAGCTACTCGGCTGGTGATAGAATGGGATGCATTTGCCAGGTCGGGTCCTAAATTTAAGAAAACTCCTGGACCCCAAAAGCCGTTTGCTTCACTTCCATTCAGCATTATTCAGTCGCCACCACTTAGGCAGATTCACCACAAATACTGTTTCAGTTTCATCTGGCTTTCTGCCGTATTTTTCTTGTAAATTTGCCAATTGTAACAGATCCCAGGGAGTGATTCGCATAGTATATCACAGAGCACCACCCCGAGGTCCTTCAGACTGTTGTTTTAATGATGGGTCTGGCTTCATATTCAGGGGTATTTGAGGGAAACAAAGAATCATCTTCCCCTTGTTCGCTTCATCAGGGTCACCCCATATAATTCCATTCCTTCAGGGGATACAATTAATTTCCTAATTAATTTCCTAAAACGTCAGGGGGATGAGGAGCCCGCATAAGCATAATTTCAACCTTTTCTTCCAATTTTTGTTTTTTCTCCTTTTCTTCCTGTAACTGTTTCTGCAGCTGCTCAATTTTCAAGGACAATAATAACTCGGCTGCCTTTCTGCCTTCTATTTCCTCTCTCAGATCTTGTTTTTCTCTATTTATGTTTTTCCTTTCCTGAAAGCGGCTTCTAGGCAGGTGCCTAACATCTTACAATAATTCCTTTTCCTTTACCATCCTTTATATGGTCCCTGGCCACCTTTAGCTGTTCTTCCACAGCTTTCCAATCATGCCAATTATCACGAGCCCATTCTTCTGAGAATCTGGGACTTGGACTTACTCCATGCCTCTGTAAGTAATCAGTGATACTATTTGCCATCCTGCCAACTATGCCAATTTGTCGCGGATGATCGATTTAGGATCCTTAAAGAATCTGTAAAAGTGCGACTTAACAGAGTTCGATGGCAAGGTTCACTCTATTACTTACTACATGGGAGAAACATACAAAGGAAAATCAAGTTAGAATCCATTTTCCATGATTTGCACAGAGATCGGAGATGCAAAAAGGTAAGGGAGACCCTCCCATTGAGTCACGAGGTTCAGAATGGACCCCCTTGCTTTCTAAACTCCTAATGGAGCTTAGGTGTGGCTAGATCCAAACTTAGTCTCAGATCTGGTCAATGGTTTATATCTAAGAGATTCAAAGGGTAAAGAAAACCTCCCATTGAGTCACGAGGTTCAGAATGGACCCCCTTGCTTTCTAAACTCCTGCTCAGAGAGGAGTCTAGGTGCAGCTGGATCCAATCTTAGTCCCAGACTTGGTCAACGGTTTATGGCTAAGGGAATTATATGTGCACAATCAATCCTTTATATCACTTAGTTAGGATTTCAAAGTTTAGCATGCTATTAATCACTTACTGATCCGTCCAGGCATCCGGTGTTCGAGCCCTTGGTTTCCCAAAACAGACTCTCAGGCATCGAGTCTTATAAAAATAAATAATTAATAGAGTGGTACAGCAGCAGAGTCAGCTCCAGCGGAGTACCTCCGGGGAGGGACCGAAGGAAGGGGGGAAGGAGAAGGAGAGGAAGGAAGGACCCGAACAAAGAAATCCCTGGGCAATTATACCCTTACAGACTATTCACCCGCCCCTCACACATTCTTCACACTCTCTTCGCGTGCCTTCCACACGCCCTTTGGTCCAATAGTGATTCTGGTCTGACACCTTCTGACTCCTTATTGGATTCCTTCACTGTCTCCAGACAGGCCGTTCGTTGTCTTGTCGAGTTGCAGGTGCTGTTGACAGTTGTAGCCTTGAAGCCTCCTTATCTTCTGATTTACGCTGGCTCTGGAGGCCCCTGTTTTGACTAAGTAGGTACACGTTCGGTAAATCTAAGTGAAAGTTTATAGCTTGTGGCCTAAGGCTTCAGCAAATCTAGCTACTCATGCTAAGTAAGTAAAGCTAAGCAAACAGCATACTAAATCACACAACATTATAACTCTAAGGGATTCATTCTATTTAAAACTTACTTATTTAAGCTAAATGACTAATATCTCTTAACATTGAGAGGCATCCCTACTCAAGGGGAGAGTTGCCTGGCGTGCAGTCCAGTTGTTGTCCAGGGAGAACTCAAATTGGGCTCATCCAACGATCTGTCATTGGTAAATATCTCGTTGCTGGAGATCATCGTCATGCAGCCACACTGCCTAGCAGGGAGAGCTCAAAGAAGGCTCACTTAGGCAGTCATATTTATGGGATAAAGTGGTTGGCTCGTAGTCAAATTGCATTCAATGGAAGAGGTATGCACGAGACTCCTTGTACCCACAACTTTCACTGTGTTGCTCTGCTCCTTTGTGGGTTTCCTAGAGGAGATCTTGGCCCAGCTACGTCTCAGGTCTTTACCTCCTTTGGAGCCTGTACCAAACTGCTGCTGGTTTGGTTAAGGGGGTTGAGTGCATCCATTACACCTCGCTAGCTCCCTTATGGAAGGGATTATGTGAAATGGTTGCCTTCAATGTTATTGCTGCTTGTGCCAGTTTAGATTAAGTCTATGCCTTTCCATGCTGCACTAACATTTTATTTTTCTATTCAAGCATACTCTGATTTGTTATCCTTCTTGTCTAGGGCATCCTATTCCATTCAAATTCTTATGTTCGAGTAAGCTGAAAACATCTCCTCTGGTTGGGCTTTCAATCACCTATATTAGGCTCACATTTTCCCTAGTCTTCCTTTTCTCGCCTATGTATTTACAGAAGCCCTTCCTGTTGTCTTTGACATCCTTGGACAGATTCAATTCCATTTGGGTGTTAGCTCTTCTAACTTTGTCCCTGGATGCTCGGACAATGTTTCTCTATTCTCCCAGGTTACCCATCCTTGCTCCACCCTCTGTATGCTTTCTTTTTGTGTTTGAGTTTGGCCAGGAGCTCCTTGTTTATCGACACAGGCCTCCTGGCATTTTTGCCTGACTTACTTTCTATTCATTGGGATGGAACTCTCCTAAGCTTGGAGAAGGTGATCCTTGAATATCAACCAGCTTTCTTGGGCCCCTCTTCCCTCGAGGGCCTTATCATAGAATAGAATCATAGAACGATTTGGGTTGGAAGGGACCTTGAAAGATCATCTAGTCCAACCCCCCTGCCATGGGCAGGGACATCTTTCACTAGATCAGGTTGCTCAAAGCCCCGTCCAACCTGACCTCGAACACTTCCAATGATGGGGCATCCACAACCTCTCTGGGCAACCTGTTCCAGTGCCTCACCACCCCCACAGTGAAGAATTTCTTCCTTATATCTAATCTGAATCCACCCTCTTTTAGTTTAAATCTGTTATCCCTTCTCCTATCACTGCAGGCCCTGGTAAAAAGTCTCTCTGTGTCTTTCTTATAAGCCCCCTTTATATATTGAAAGGCCACAATAAGGTCTCCCTGGAGCCTTCTCTTCTCCAGGCTGAACAACCCCAACTCTCTCAGCCTTTCTTCATAGGAGAGGTGTTCCAGCCCTCTGATCGTTTTTGTGGCCCTCCTCTGGACCCACTCTAACAGGTCCATGTCTTCCTCGTGCTGGAGGCCCCAGGGCTGGATGTAGTACTCCAGGTAGGGTCTCACAAGAGCGGAGTAGAGGGGGAGAATCCCCTTCCTCAACCTGCTGGCCACGCTTCTTTTTATGCGGCCCAGGATACGATTTGCTTTCTGGGCTGCAAGCGCACATTGCCGGCTCACTCCAACTTTTCATCCACCAGTATCCCCAAGTCCTTCTCTGCAGGGCTGCTCTCAATCCATTCATCCTCCAGTCTGTACTGATATTGGGGATTGCCCGACCCAGGTGCAGGACCTTGCACTTGGCCTTGTTGAACTTCATGAGGTTTGCATGGGCCCACTCCTCAAGCCTGTCAAGGTCCCTCTGGATGGCATCCCTTCCCTCTAGCAATCAACTGCACACACAGCTTGGTGTTGTCTGCAAACTTGCTGAGGGTGCACTCAATCCTACTGTCTATGTCATTAATAAAGATATTAAACAGTATTGTCCCAGTACGGACCCCTGAGGACACCACTCGTTACTGGTTTCCACTTGGACATTAAGCCGTTGACTATAACTCTTTGGATGTGGCCATCCAGCCAGGTCCTTATTCATCTAACAGTCCATCTGTCAAACTCATATCTCTCCAATTTAGCAGCAAGAATGTTGTGGGGGACCGTGTCAAAGGCCTACAGAAGTCCAGGTAGATGACATCAGTTGCTCTTCCCTTGTCCTCTGATGCAGTCACTCCATTGTAGAAGGCCACTAGATTAGTCAGGCACAATTTGCCCTTGGTGAAGCCATGTTGGCTGTCTCTAATCACCTCCCTGTCTTCCATATGTTTCGACGTGTCTTCCAGGAGGATCTGTTCCATGATCTTACTGGGCACGGAGGGGAGGCTGACTGGTCAGTAGTTCCCAGGGTCCCTTTTTGCCCTTTTTAAAAACGGGCGTGATGTTTCCCTTTTCTCCAGTCACTGGGGACTTTGCCTGACTGCCATGACTTTTCAACTATGATTGAGAGTGGCTTATCAACTGCATCAGCCAATTCCCTCAGGACCCTGGGATGCATCTCGTCAGTTCCCATGGACTTGTGTATGTTCAGGTTCCTCAGGTGGTCTCGATCCTGATCTTCTCCTATGATGGGAGGGACTTCATTCCCCCAGTCCCTGCCTTGAGTTTCAGGGACTTGAGAGATGTGGAAGAGCAATTGCCAGTGAAAGCTGAGGCAAAAAACTGTTGAGTACCTCAGCCTTCTCCATGTCAGTTGTCACCAGATCCTCCGTCTCATTTATCGAGGTGGGTACAATTTCTTTAGTCTTCCTTTTCTGACCAACGTACCTGTAGAAGCCCTTCTTATTATTCTTCACATTCCTTGCCATATTCAGCTCCAACTGTGCCTTAGCTTTCCTGATCCCATCCCTATGCATCTGGGCAGTATCCCTATATTCTTCCCAGGAGCCGTGTCCCTGCTTCCACTGTCTATGCATTTCCCTCTTGTGTTTCAGTTTGACCAGGAGGTCCTTACTGAGCCATGCTGGTCTCCTGCCTTCCTTGCCTGATTTCTTATACATGGGAATTGAGAGCTCTTCTGCTCTAAGAAAAACGTCCTTAAAGAGCTGCCAGCTTCCTCCTTCTCCTTTATCCCTGAGGGCAGTTTCTCAGGGGTTCCCATCCACTAATTCCTTAAACAACTGAAAGTTTGCTCTCCTAAAATTCAGGGTCTTTACTCTTCACCGGGCCCATATCCCTCAAGATCGTGAATTCCACCAGGGCATGATCACTGCAATCCAGGCTGCCACCAATCTTGACCTCTGCAATAAGTTCCTCTGCATTGGTGAGCAACAGGTCCAGTAACACATCTCCTCTGGTCAGGCTGTCTGTTGCTGGGATTAAGAAATTATCCTCGATGCACTCCAAGAATCTCCTAGACTGCTTGCAGTTTGCTGTGCCGCTTTTCCAGCAGATGTCAAGGTGGTTGAAGTCCCCTAGCAGGATCAGGGCCTGCTAGCGTGATGCTTCCTGTAGTTTAAGAACGCTTCATTGATATCCTCCCCTTGATCAGGTGGCCTGTAGTAAACACCAGCCATGAGATTTCCTTTGTTGGCTTGGTCTCTAATTTTCACCCATAAGTTCTTGACCTGTTCATTGCTATTTTTCAGAGACAGTTCTGTGCAATCAATCCTTTTTTTATGTAGAGGGCACCCCTCCACACCTTTCCTTCCTTGCCTGTCCTGAACAGTTTATAGCCATCGTTTGCAGTGCTTCAATCATGTGATTCATCCCACCAAGTTTCAGTGATAGCAATCAGATCATAGCTTTCCAGCTGCACAGTGGTTTCCAGCTCCTCCTGTTTGTTACCTATTCTGCATGCATTGGTATAGAGACACTTCAGTTTTAGACTGTCGACTGTCTCACCTTTTTGGTGGAACCTTTTTGGAGGGTTGGGGGCATTTTCTCAGTCCTCTGGTAGGTGCGCTCATCACCCTGTTTCTTGTGAGTACACAAGTGTCACGGCTTTGGACCCCACCCCCAAGTTTGTTAGTGTGTTTTACACTAGCGATTCACTAAGTCAGCCAATCTACCAGCAAAGATTCTCTTTCCTCTTCTAGATAGGTGGATCCATTTCTCCTCAATAGGCTGTATTCATCAAAGAACATCCTGTGATCATAGAAGCCAAAGCCCTGGCAATGACACCAGCCACAAAGCCAAGCGTTGATCTGCATGATGTGTTGACTTCTGCCACACCCTATCTCTGACTGGCAAGACAGAGGAGAAGATCATTTGGGCACCTGTCCCCTTCACTTGTGCCCCCAGAGCTCTGAAGTCCTGCTTGATCTTGCCCAGGGTTTGCTTACCGTGTCATTGGTGCCCACATGGAAAAGAAGTAGAGGACAGTAGTCTCTGCTTTTTACCAGTTGTGGCAGTCTCTCTGTGACATCCCAGATCTTGGCTCCCGGCAAGCAGCTAACTTCCTTGACTGTATATCAGGCTAGCAAATGGGTGCCTCGGCGCTTCTCAGCAGAGAGTCACCCACTACTAGCACTCACCACTTCCTTTTGCAGCTTTTAGTGTGTGCAACTGGTGTGGTTTCTCCCTGTGAGTCTTGTTCATTGGTTTCATCCACTGCCAAGACTTCATGTCTGTTGCTGGTTGGTACATACAAGGAAATGGGGGGGAAGTGATATCCTGTTGCCATGAGTTACTAGAGACCATGGAGCCTCATTCTCCAAGGTGCTGTCTGTTCGCTGTTCACCCTCCCTAATACAGTGTAACCTGCTGACTTCCTCCTGCAGCTCCTCTACCCACTGCCTGAGTGACGTCCACCAGAGCACACCTCCCACAGGTGGAGCTTCTACCCTTCTCCACCCAGGAGTGTGTGGTACAGACTTTACAGCCCTCCACCTGGACAGCAGCTTCTCTGATTAGGAAGCTCTGTCTGGGTGGCTGCTCCACTTGTCCCAAGCTAGTCTGACTAAGTAGATGGTTCCCAGCTGCTGCAGAGTGCAGCCCTTGCCTGGCCTCTGCCACCGTGCTTCTGATGATCTCAAAGTACTGCCTAATAAGCCCTTCTAATTACCTGGAGACCTCAAGCTGCTGGGTAGGTTTGCACAGCCACCAGCTAGCTGGGGTGACCTTCGGGGCTGCAGCCTAAGCCTACTTTCAAGTACAAGGGGAAGGAGGATTTACCAGCATAGTGGGCTCATATGATATTCTAATCTCACATTACCCTAAGGGTAGGTATTCAAGTAGATTCATTTTCAGAAGTTTTCAGAGGCATTTAATATGAACAAATTCAGCTTCCCTATCCCTTTTGCAGTAGATAAGAAAAAGATGCTCGGTATCCAGTCCTTCCACAGTTTTGATTTTGTTGCTAAAGATTATCACCATGTTTACATTGCCAGATTTCCATGAAATGTCACAGACTGCAAATTTATTTGAAAATTGTTTGGCTAGATGGTATCTTTTAGGGTAACATTGTCTTTGTAAAACAACCTAATACTACATTTATTATCTGAAATAGGAGGCTTTGATTGGATCTTAGCTGATCAAGTTCTTGAGCTTTTATGACATCCGACTGAGATGTCAGTTTAAGTCAGAACTACTAGACATTTAGGGAAGTAAGCGTTTGCAACCCAGAAATGCATTTGCTCTTTTCATAGGCCTGCTTTACTACATATTTATTTTAATTGGTGAAGTTAAAAGACTGTCACTACATCATTGCCACCTATTCACATTCAACCAAAACCCATTCCATAACCTACAGTCAAGGTGAGGGGGATTGCATTTCGTTGCTATAGCGTATCGCAGCCCTACACAATCAGATAGATCAGACAGATTTTGATCTCAGATACACAAGTCTGACATTCAATTCAAATGTATTTCCTTGACAGGAAGTGCTCCTGATGTTGGTGTGAATGGAAAAGTGTTTGTCACAGCTTTGACACATCCTTTTTCTCTACCATTTGACATTTTGCTTTTGTCTTCCCTTGGCATTCTTTTCAAGAATTATGCAGCAATCAATATTTTGTGGTTGTTTTCACAAAAAGGCAAAAGAAAATATGTTTTGTTTCAATTCATACATACAGTTGTATTGTTGCTTGGTGGGTCTTATTCACTACCTTTGCAGCATTAAGATAAGATAATTTAGCACATCTTCTGTAACAACAGAAAATGTGGTGAAAAGATCTGTTAGCTGATACTTAAAGACCTTTGTTTGGGCTGAAACTAAAAAATAACCAACAGAATAAATTGTCCAAGATGATTTTTTTATGGTACCTTTAACTAAATTGTTCATTTGAAAGAGAGAAAACTAATATTTCTAATATTATGTATTCATATTTCACAAAATTGCCATTTTTCTTCTAGTATGTAATACTGATGCTTGCTCAATTAGGCCTACTAATACAAAGTATTAAGGGGAAAAATAATGAAGATTTGGAACCAGTCCTATATACTGAGTCAAATCTTTCACAGTAAATACTGTTTCAATTTAAGTGCACAAATGGCCTGATACTCACATGCAGCCTGGGAGCTGGAACATTCAAATGCAGCTCATTACTTATTACAGAATAGTTACTGAGATACACTGCAAATTAAAAGCAATCCAATGTAGTGGTGTCCTCTTAAATCAAAATGACAAAAAAGCAAGTAAAAGAGAAAGAAGTAGAGGAAAATTTAATACAAAGTTGAAAGTGGTCATTGTGTTAAGGCATCTTTGAATGAAAATAATTTTTATAGCAATTTTTTAAAGTTAAGTCTGAGGGAATAGCACACAATCCATTGCAATGAAAGTATAGGTCTCTGCTTTTTCATAGATTATGGTGGGATCTTTAGATGGATAGATGTGTTGGTTAGCACAAAACTGAAACATCAGGTGAACCTCAAAGGAAACTAGAATCAATCCTAGTAACAGCTTTAGAAACAGCAGTATCAGCTTATATCTGGAGGATATAAATATATCTGGAGAATATATATCTGAAGGATGGGGAGTTGCCCTTTATGTGAGAGAGCAATTGGAATGCATGGAGCTCTGCCTGGGAATGGATGAGGAGCCAACTGAGACCTTATGGGCAAGGATTAAAGAAAAGACTAAGATGAGTGACATTGCAGTGGGTGTCTGCTATAGGCCACCTGACCAGGAAGAACACATGGATGAGGCCCTTTACAGACAGATAGGAGCAGCCTGGTTTATCTAATACCCAGGCAACATTACAACAGGCAAATTCAGTCACCTGTCCACCTTAGTGCCCATGGACAAGATAATGGTATTTCACTTACAATCATCTCCCCTATTAAATCAGTCCATTTTCCTCAGAATAAATATGGGTGCAGCAAATTTTGCAGTTTGTCCAATGCATACTATTTTTATAATGCTAGATTTAGCTTTGGTATGAAGAGTAAGGATATCCTAGACTATCTTTGCCTTTTAGGGTTCAATTTTTTAGTATTTATTTGCTTAAATCTCACTAAACATAAAAATATATTTATACATGCTGTGCACCTAATGAACTACCACTGATGGCAAGAAGAATTTATCTTCACATTTATTTCAATGAATTCTAAAACAATTATAGCTTGCAATCCTGATAGAGCTTTACCATTTTTATTATTTAATAATGTTGTCCCTATCTGTGGTGCTATTTTTTAGAGATTGATTTTGAGAAATGTTGCTAACTTCTGGGCTCATGGAGTTTTGTGACTGTTGATATATGCATTTCCCTTTTACTCCAAGCTTGATAGTATGAGCCACTTCAAAATATTGTAAAGTTGCCTGCACGACCTTCTCATAAATGTAGGATGTCTCCATTTGAATATCATCTACTTGTGAAATAAAAATTAGAATGAAAAGGCAAATCAAACATGAACAATTTCAGTTTACCAAAGTGTACTCTTTGATCTGAAACCAAAGTGGAAAAACACATCAGTCGGGCACACGCTCCCAAAGAGTCAGAAACAAAACATACTTAACACTATTGCTGAAGAATCCACAGATACCTCTTACATCTCACTAAGAAATGTTGTCCAGTTGTACTGGAGACAAATTCCCTAGTTATTGAAGAGAAGACATATTTAGAGTAATTGACTATCATCATACATGTGTCTACCATCGTGCTTCAGAGATGATTTGTGGAGCCTTGTTTTAGAGACAAAAGAGTAGTTCACTAGCCTCTATATTTTGTTCAGTCCTTGGCCTTGCTGACAGATCAGTTCCCAGATGAACAGATGTAGCTTTTTATTCTGGGGACATTAGTCCAGTAGGAAGAATACTTAAAATCACAACATTAATTCAAAATAAGGTGTGAAATGATGAAGATGGTCTTTTGTTACCAACCCATGATGGATTGTAAGTCTTAAACCTACTGTTGAAATAAATCATTCTATAACCCATTACAAGTCTTCCTGAAATATTACAACTATTATGCCAAGCACTTATGTTCCATTCCTTATTCTTATTGGAAAAGTTATCACAAAGTACATTCCCCACAGGTACCTGGAATAATGTCTTTGTTGTTGTTTTTGTTATTTTCTTTCCTAGATTTTTTCCTCTAGCTGAGCATCAGACACACTGAGAAACATGCCTGAGCAAAGCAATGATTACAGGGTTGTTGTGTTTGGGGCTGGAGGAGTTGGCAAAAGTTCTTTGGTCTTGAGATTTGTGAAAGGCACTTTCAGAGAGAGCTACATCCCTACCATTGAAGACACCTATCGGCAGGTGATCAGCTGTGATAAGAGTATATGCACTTTGCAGATAACTGACACTACAGGGAGCCATCAATTTCCAGCCATGCAACGTCTTTCTATTTCTAAAGGACATGCTTTCATTTTGGTTTACTCTATCACCAGCCATCAGTCTTTGGAAGAACTCAGACCCATCTATGAAAAAATATGTCAGATTAAAGGAGATGTAGAAAGCATTCCAATAATGCTGGTGGGGAACAAAAATGATGAGAACCAAAACCGAGAGGTGGAGAGCAGTGAAGGAGAGGCCATGGCCAAGAAGTGGAAGTGTGCCTTTATGGAGACCTCTGCCAAGCTGAATCACAATGTGAAGGAGTTATTCCAAGAGCTACTAAACCTAGAGAAATGCAGGACTGTGAGTTTACAAATTGATGGCAAAAAAAACAAGCAGCAGAAAAGGAAAGAGAAGCTGAAAGGCAAATGTGTGGTGATGTGAAACTGCACTGCCATGAGTCAGTCATGCAGTCTTGTCAGTCTGACAATACCAGTGTGAAACCTATAGGCAACAAGAACCATACAAGACTCTATTTATTAGTATCCGTTTTAAAAGAAATGTTTGGAATTTGAAAAAAAAATGGGTTACTGTGGTTATGTCATGGTTTAACCCAGTCAGCAACTAAGCAACTCTATCCCAGCCGAAACCAGGACAGGTTACTATGAAAAAAACCAACAATTCAGAAATCACGTGCTCCAGCTACCAGTGAAAAAAATCAGGAAGTAAAAAAAAGACAGGCCAGGATCTAATTTTATAATTTACAGAAGAAAACAAATTTCATCCTTGGCATACTGTGGAAGATTTGGGAAGTCAACTTCATATTTATTTTTGCATATAACTGCGATGGAAGGCAATGTATCTATGTAACATAATGTTAGAAGAAAACCAAACAAATGCCCATGAAGAAATCTAGAATGTATAAATGCATGCTGGATTAATTTATCATATCCTTTAAGAATGCTGTGATCAAACAGTTATCTGCAATTTTCAGTACTGACTGCTGTGGCTGTGTGCATAAGGTAATCTCAGATTTGCCAAATAAATGAACTGTTTTGCACTAAAGGGTAGCACAGTTAAAAGGAATGGAGATTCCCTCTACCTACCACAGCATGAGATGTCTTTCTAGTATGGTGCAATGCTTGAACTGAAGGATGGGGAAAAACCAACCCCTGTAGGAGAGATGGAGATCATCTCCTTTTCTTAACCCATTACTTCAAGAACAACCTGGTACTTCTTCTGGCCCCAAGATATTTTAGAAGAGCAGATGTTTGCCTTTGGAGAATGTCAGATTGTATAAAAATGGTGTGCATATACCAACAGAAACTTTCCCAGGAAGGAGTGGCTGGGGACTCCCCTACACATGCCTCTATGGAAAAAGCTCAGTTCAAGCACTGCTGATGGGTACACAGTGTGATTAGTCAATGAACTGGAAGTCTATTGAAATGGTGGTGCTGCTGGAGGGGCATCAGTGTAGTACACAAAGTTTTTATTCAAATTACCAGATTAGCCAAGTAAAACTTCTTTATATTACTATATTTCAATTAGAATGGGTTTGCATTCATGCTAAACATCCAATACGCTACTTTTGCCTTTACATTGTCTAAAGGGTTTTATACTGACCATTTAAACTTATGCTTTGGACTGCTGCAACTATTTATAGAACCAAATCCTATGTCTTGAGTTAGGGCCCACAAGAGTATCTGTCGTGGTTTAACCCCAGCCAGCAACTAAGCACCACGCAGCCGCTTCCCCCTCCCCCCTCCCAGTGGGGTGGGGAGGAGGAGGGAAAAAAAAAAGTAAAACTCGTGGGTTGAGATAAGAACACTTTAATAACTAAAGTAAAATAAAATACACTACTAACTAAGAATAATAATACTACTATAATAATAGTAATTGTAATGAAAAGGAATATAACAAAAAAAAGGAAATAGCACCCAAGAAAAGACAAGTGATACACAATGCAATTGCTCACCACCTGCTGACTGATGCCCCAGCAGCGATCCGCCCCTCCCGGCCAACTCCCCCCTGTTTATATACTGGGCATGATGTTCCATGGTATGGAATACCCCTTTGGCTAGTTCGGGTCAGCTGCCCCGGCTGTGTCCCCTCCCAGCTTCTTGCACACCTGCTTGCTGGCAGAGCATGGGAAACTGAAAAGTCCTTGGCTTAAGATAAGCGCTCCTTAGCAACAACTAAAACATCAGAGTGTTATCAACATCATTCTCACACTAAATCCAAAACCAGCACTGTACCAGCTACTAAGAAGAGAGTTAACTCTGTCCCAGCCGAAACCAGGACAGTATCTAATAGAAGATTTGCCAGGGTAAGTACTACAGGATTTGTCATATTAAGAGTTGCAGTCAGAACTGTGTTAAGGTGCAAAACAAGGTTCAGAATAGAAAAAAAAACGGTTCAAACCACTCTGTCAGGGGAAATTGCTCTTCTCAAAATCTTTGGAAGGGGAAAAATGTATTCAATGTGAGTTTTTCTGGATCTATCTCCAAAGCTTTTTTTTAAAAACTAATATGAATGGTTAAAGTATGTTTCTTACTGATAACAGTGAAAAAAAGACCATCAAAGATAAAAGAAGCACATACTTTTTTTTAAAGGACACATCGAAATTGTATAAGCTACAATTTGTACCTTAGGAACTGCTTTGAAATAATAAAAACAAAACACTATTTTTGAGAAATGTGTATGTCAAAATCATACTATGGGAAAATGCAATCAAGTACTAGTATTATTAGTATGCATGCTGTTGCATTATAAATGTCTTCTAAGAGCTGTTTAAATTCAGTATTCTCATTAAAAAATTGTTACCTTGTTGTTCTCCAAGCTATTGCTTGTTTACCTTATACCTTCCAAACAGAAGTACAGATGTTTCATAGGTAGGTTGATACCCTACGTTTCTTTGAGCAAGAATTGCTATTAGCACACTCTAGAAAGGAGCACAAATTTTGTCATTCACTCAGAAGAATACTGATTTCAGTATTTGTCATTCACTCAGAATGACTCACACACTTTTATCATTCACTCATAAGAATACTGATTTCAAAGAGGACAGAATTTTGTGTGTATTTCATTGCATTAGAAGAGAAAATCGGAGAGAGCATGAAAAAAGCTAAAGTTCTTCCTTAGCAATAAATTCCTGGCTCTTATACAATGCTTTTTCTCCATAAGTCTCAAAGCACTTTACAAAAAGGACAGCATCATCATCTTAACTTCACAGATGGTGAAACTGAGGCACAAAGAGGTGAAGTAACTTTAACAGAGGTTACTCAGCAGGCTAGTGACAGACCAGGAATAAAACCAGATCTTCCTGAGTCCCCGTCCAGTGCTCTGTCTATGTTTGGTCAGATTGCCTCTTCATATTCTTATATTCTTCATATTCAGTCTGTCAATAGATCAAACAGTATTTCCAGATGAGGGATGCAATGCATTTAAAAGCACTATGTTTAGTAAGACTTTTATACGTGTTTATACATTTACTCTGTAAGCAAATGTTTGAAGATTCTCATCTTTACAGGTTTGGATTTCAGTAGCAAAACTGGAAAATTAAAAGGGTGAACACACTTAGGGAGTAATGGGGCATACACGGAGGTCAGCAGTATAGAGGTCTCCAGTTGATGCTAATGGACCAGTGCCAAAGGCCATGCATGGCACACGTCTAAGCAGCCTGTGTGGAATAAGGGTACAGAAACTTAAATAAAAAAGGCCATATAAATACAAAGATCCTTATTATAGTATTACTTTCACTGGAGGAACTATTTACATGATGAGGAATCTTACAGAAATAGAATATAGGGGATTTGAATTAGACTCAAAGGTTATGACTGTAATGGCATTACAGGCTGAAATTTGGCCCTTGACTTTAGTGGAAGGTTCCAGATGGCAAGTGAAGAGTAATTGTGTGGCAAAGGTGGAAATAAAACAAGTAAACACCTGTTGTCAAACTTAAGGACCATTTCCTTTAGTTCCCAGTTGATCCCTCTCCTGTTACATAATAAACCATGAATTATTTCATGGACTTGCATTTATCAAAGCAAGGCCAGTACAGAAGCCATATTGTTCATGAACCACAGACTTGAAAGAGAACATATTTTATACTCTTGCATTGTCATTGTAGTCTATACTACTAGATTTTACATATCTTATATATGTGTGAGCTGGTTTAAAACATTTGTTTTACTATTGCTTATACAAACTTTTTTTTTTTAAATACAAAAAAATACCAGTAAGGTAAATAAGAAAATATCGAGCTTTATTACATTTTGTGTTTTCTTTGGGAATGTGATACCAGTATAATAAACTCTTAAAAATGTGCAGAAATAACAAGACATCTAAAACATGTAAAACCTACAGTGAATTTTAGCACCTAGAAAACATGAGCTGGACAACTCAACTCTTCACAACACATGACTTTTATATATGTATATGGAGTATTAAGATATATAGTTATCATGAAAACGTGTTCTTGAGATTTCATTAGCAAATATTTTATTTAAAAACTCTAGATATAAGGTCATTTGTGCCTACAAGTTTCTGTGTGTTTCCAGCGATGTTCTGAACATAAAAAATAAAGTTTTAAATGCAAACACAAGTTTGGAAAAAGCCTTGTTGGTGCCCGAACTGCATTTATTTCATAAGTATTTTAAATAAGTCTTTCTCAAAAGTGACAAAGGCAATTCCCTAAATTGAAATAGATTCATACATGTTAGGCAGTTTCCTTAAGTCTGCAGCTATAGAAATCAGACTCCTGAAAAGGGTAAGAATTAGAGCAGTATTATCTGATCTAAAGTTTACCTTTCTTTTACTGTAGTGAGACAAACAACTACATTTTCAAAGCAATCTACCTTCTTCATAAAACCAAGACTATAACTGGGTGTTTCTTCTCATCACCAAAAACCAAAATAGTCCTGGAATATATTCTATTATTTATTTTTTAAAAATGACTGATGTGAACTTAGTAAATTGACATTTACTATATGGATATTGCAATTCCTCCTCTTTCCTACCAAATGAGTAGTTTTAGCTTACTGATGCTTTTGTGAAATTTCCTAAGCCAAACAACTACTGCATATTATATTACCACCTGTTGCAAAAAATGTCAAATATATTACATTAACACTTCTTGTAATTCAGAAGAGGTGGTAACATTTGTTCAGTTAAATAATAATTTCTGTATGTAAGCAATAATACATACACAGTAGAGGAAAGGATCAATAAACAAGCATGAATACTTACACACACTGGTAGGCATTTGAACGATTGTTGAAATATTGAGTATTGAATGTAAATTTCATATCACTGTAAAGTAATTGGACATGGTAGTTAAGAAAGCTTTTGGTTTTTTGAAAACAACGCCCCAGAATTCCTAATAATTCCTTTTTTTCATTATACTATCATTTACTATGTATTGTACTAATTCTGACACAGCCTATCCTGGAATTGTGGATGTGTCAAATCAGTGTCCTGGGGTTTGCACAACACAGTCAGTAATTGATTTACAGATGTTTGCCCAACATGTGTTTGTATTCCACATAAACATCACAAACATTACAAAATTAGCCTGTCTCAATTTTTTTGTCATCAGCTACTATTCCTGTTTCCCACTGACAAATATATTCCTTGTTAACACGTGTTCATTCGAAGTTATGAATATATGTTTAAGTCTCATTTAGTTCACTGCCATTTTAACTATGTCCCACTCACCTTCTATGTATATTTTCTAATTAATCCACACATTTATTTAATGTAGTAGACAGCATCTAAAGTCCAACTCCAAAAACATTAGAACGAGGGGGAATGCAAAGCTTGAATATCTTTGAGAACATGGACCTGAATGCTTCTTGTGAAGGATACAGACTTTTCTCAAAATTAACCAGAAAAATACGGGGTTTGTTTAGGAAAAGCATTAAGCCCTATCTGTTTTATATAGTTTACTTAGGTTGAGCACTACTTTTTATAATGAGTCATAGTGGGCATATTGAGAAATTTTAATGGAACTGAAGCAAAAAAGAACATCTGTTCTTCAGTCAGATATATTTACTCCTCATTCAGATGCTAGGAAATGGCCTGAAATGGATCCTACAAGCACAGCTTTATCCTGATGCTCTAAAAGCTGTGGATGAGAGTATCTGCCACATGGAAGCTGCAATTGCATTTGCATTGATTTCAGTAGAAAAAGCATGAAATCAAGAAGCAGAAGTGGTGTTTTTCCCTAAGGAGGGTATGGAAAATATTTTTTTTCCATATGTAAGAGGAGAAGGAGAAGGATCATTTGCAAATGACTTGCAGGAGGTTTAGCTTTCAGATAGAGATAAGGAAAGCACCGAGGTGCCAATCACTCAAGCATATATCTGCTTTAACAGCAACTTTTGCTCAGTGCTGTTGTAAAGATCCTTTGCCTCTGGTACTTCCCTTCCTTACAGAATCACAGAATGGTTGAGGTTGGAAGGGACCTCTGGAGGTCATCTGGTCCAACCACCTTGCTCAAGCAGGGCCACCTAGAGTCACTTGCCCAGGACCACGTCCAGACAGCTTTTGAATATCTCCAAGGAGAGAGACTCCACCACCTCCCTGGACAACCTGTTCCAGTGCTCAGTCACCCTCACAGTAAAAAGTGTTTCCTGATGTTCAGATAGAACCATCTGTGTTTCACTGTGTGCCTGTTGCCTCTTGTCCTGTCACTGGGCACCACTGAAAAGAGCCTGGCTCTGTCTTTTTTGCACCCACTCTTCAGGTATTTGTATACATGTACTGGTTTTGGCTGGGATAGAGTTAAATTTCTTCATAGTAGATTGTATGGGGCTATGTTTTGGATTTGTGATGAAAATAGTGCTGATAACACTCTGATATTTTAGTTATTGCTGAACAGTGCTTACACAGCATCGAGGCCTTTTCTGCTTCTCACACTGCCCCCACAGTGAAGTAGGCTGGGGGTGCACAAGAAGATGAGAGGGGACACAGCTGGGACAGCTAACCACAACTGACCAAAGGGATATTCCAGACCATATGACGTTATGCTCAGTGATAAAAGCTGTGGGGAAAAAGGAGACGGGGGGATGATTGGAGTTATGGTGTTTGTCTTCCCAAGTAACCATTAGGCATGATGGAGCCCTGCATTCCTGGAGATGGCTGATCACCTGCCTGCTGATGGGAAGTAGTGAATGAATTCCTTATTTTGCTTTGTTTGCGCATGCAGCTTTTGCTTTACCTATTAAATGGTCTTTATCTCAAATTGTGAGTTTTCTCACTTTTACCCTTCCGATTCTCACTCCTATCCCACTGGGAGGGTGAGTGAGCGAGCGGCTGTGTGGTGCTTGGCTGCCAACCGGGGTTAAACCACTCTACTCTTCACCTGGCCCATATCCCTCAAGATCGTGAATTCCACCAGGGCATGATCACTGCAATCCAGGCTGCCACCAATCTTGACCTCTGCAATAAGTTCCTCTGCATTGGTGAGCAACAGGTCCAGTAACACATCTCCTCTGGTCAGGCTGTCTGTTGCTGGGATTAAGAAATTATCCTCGATGCACTCCAAGAGTCTTCTGGACTGCTTACAGCATACCATCAGGGAACTCTCTATTAATCAGTGTGGTGGGTTGACCTTGGCTGGATGCCAAGGTGCCCACCAAAGCCGCTCTATCACTCCCCCTCCTCAACTGGACGGGGGAGAAAATAAAACGAAAGGCTTGTAGGTCGAGATAAGGGCAGTTTAATAAAGCAGAAGCAAAGGTCACGCGCGAAAGCAAAGCAAAACAAAAGATTTTATTCTCTACTTCCCATCAGCAGGCGATGTCCGGCCACTTCCCGGGAAGCAGGGTTTCAGTATGCGTAGTGGTTGCTCCGGAAGACAAACGTAAACAAATGAATGCCCCCCCTTCCTCCTCCTCCTCCTAGCTTTTATACTGAGCAGACGTCATATGGTATGGAATATCCCTTTGGTCAGTTTGGGTCAGCTGTCCTGGCTCTGTCCCCTCCCAAGATCTTGCCCACCCCCAGCCTACTGGTGAGGGGGGCAATGTTGGAGAGGCAGCCTTGATGCTGTGGGAGCAGTGCTCAGCAGTAGCCAAAACCCTGGTGTGTTATCCACACCTTTCTAGCTACCAATACAGAGCACAGCACTATGAGGGCTGCTGTGGGGAAAGTTAACTCCATCTCAGCTAGACCCAATACAATCAGTTAAATCCATGCACTGATATAGGTTTTGCAAAACTCAATGTTACAGGGCCTGGCCACTGGCAAACTCCACAGTCCTGAGTTAAGCATCTGGGATTACTAAATAATATGATAGAGACGTACCTATGGAAAGAATCTGCAAAAAGCAGTAAAGTGAATGATCAGTTACCTCAGTTACTGGGAAGGACTGAGAAGGGATGAGTGTAAGATTCCTTATTCCCCTCCTTTGTGGGAAGAGGAAGCTATCCTCCACCATGAGTTCAGAGCTATGCATACTCTCTGTAACATAAACATGTTCCTTCCTTTCACAAACCTAGCAGTGATCTGCACATTAAAATATTAGAGCATGAAGTCTAATATAGCAGGAAGGGAGAGCAAGGTAGTTTTATAGAAGTATATCTTTAAATGTCCAAATAACAATCTCTTTATATATGGCTCTGTGAAGAACATGTTCAGATATCAACAGTGTGAAGCACTGTTTTAAAAGAAAGATGCATGATTACAGACAGTGGCTTGTCTGGGGATGCTCAATATGGAGGGAAGATGAACTTGTATAGTATAAGTGGTAATATTTAGGAGGAAAGGGATGAAATAAAAAAGGGAAAAAAGTAAACTACATATCATTAGAATTATCCTAATAATAAAATTATTAGGTTACAGAACAATCACTCAGAGCAAGTAGCAGTCAACCCGAACTTTAAAAATAAGGTTGGGGTAAAAGAATCAACCTTAAACTCTGCCCTTCCCTTTTGCAGTCAAAAACATATTTGGTCATGATTGCTATTTCTTTTCAAACTCAAATCTGAGTTTAATTGTGGCCTCATTCTGAAGATTTAAGTAGCATCAATCTTCACAATCAGTTCACAATCAGTTCACAATCTTTACTTACATAATGGCCCAAACTAAATGTAATTTTAAAAAAAAAAATTAAGACATTCCATTATGGTAGGAGACCATTTTAATTGATTAATTACTTACTAACAAACAGTTATGAGCCAAATGGATGAGAACACAAAATTTTATTACTGGGAAAGTGGGGAAAAGAAGTAGTATAATGCGTAAGCTGTCACACGTAAAGTAATCTTATCTTGTATGTATATAGAGGATTACAAAAGGATGGCTGATCACTTCAGGATGTTCTGAAGGCCGATATATCTGGTGCATCTTGAAGGAGGATGCAAACAGACAGTAGTTAATCAGCTTTACTTAGATAACTTTGAAACAGACTCAGCAGTATTGTGGAGTTAAGTTACCCTTTAACGAACGGTCTCATTAGAATACTTAGAATCACACCCACAAACCTAGAAGCCCCTTCCTCACAGAAGCCCCTTCCTCTCTGAGCATGCATGGTAGAAAAAGGAAACTCTGTACCTTTAAATGAAACCGAGGACTACCGGGACCAATAAGAATCTTGAAAGATTACATGTAAACAGTATTGTCCTGATAACGAATGGTCAAACAGTATAAAAATGTCCACCGTGTGTTAACCGGGTGTGCTAGCTTTGTGGAATTACCACCTAGCACCCATCTTTGTGCAGACATGAAATAAATATCTCGGCTCTGTGTGTGAGATTGGATTATTGCACACCGGGTAAAAGAACCCCGATTTTGGGACAACAGTTTTGGCGACCCAGATGGGACGGCCATAAGGCCTTGCCTGGATCGTCTTGCCATCCCCGACAGCGGACCGGACGGGACAGAGCTCCAGCGCGCACCAACCTGTTGATCGGGGACTCCTCTGGATTCTCTCCAAAGTCGGGGCGACAAGCAACTCAAAGGTGCAACGCCGACCAGAGATATTTGTATCAGGGTGAAAGGGGGATGAATCTTTGGATTGGTGAGTATAAAATTTAATTACAAATTCAATTGCTCCCGCAGAAGGTTAAGGGTAAAGTCGCACATAGACGCTCGACAAAGGTTGACCGGGGGGGCCAGAGCCGAGCGCGCATAAAGTCGCCAGTGGGGCGCATAGTCACACATAGACGTTCGGCAAGGATTGCCTTAATTGACCAGTGGGGTCAGAACTGAGTGCGCATACTGACCAAGGGGGGTCAGAGGGGTAATTACTGACCAAGGGAGTCAAAGCCGGCAAATAGGTAATTCGGTTAAAATGGGATCAAGCCAATCCACGATTCCTCCCTGTAGCCCTTTGGGGTGTATTTTGAAAAATTGGAATAAGTTTGGGGGAGATCCAATGACTAAAGATAAAATGAAAAGATACTGTAATCAATGGTGGCTGAATTATAAATTGGGTTATGATGAGGTCTGGCCAGAAAATGGATCGGTAAACTATAATACTATATTACTATTGATGTTGTTTTGCCATCGGATGGGGAAATGGGACGAAGTACCTTATGTTGATGCCTTTATGATTTTGTACAGAAAACCTGATATTCGGGAAAAATGTAAGCTAAAGACTGACCCAGTGATGTATACAGCTTCTGAGAAAAAAAAGGAGAGTGGTTGTTGCATAGGCTGTGATGATAGAAAGATTGCAGGGGGAGAAGAGCAGGAGGATGTGCAACTGTTAGTCCCGACAGCCCCACCTCCATACAAAAATAGTGCCGGACAATCACCAATCGATCCTAATTTACAATCGGGCAATGAGAATTTTAGCCCCATTTCCAGTTGGACTAGGGGGCACGCTCAACCAGTTGTACAGGCTCCCCTGAGACAGGCTGTGGGGTTAGAGGGACAACCCGTATTTGTACATGTCCCTTTTACAACATCAGATTTGTTGAATTGGAAACAGTCAGTAGGATCGTACCATGATAATGTGGAAGGAATGCATTGGCTGTTAGAAACAATTATGTTAACCTATAACCCGAATTGGGGAGATATACAAGCTATATTGAATACTTTCTTTACGACTGAAGAAAGATGAATGGTGTTGGAAAAGGCAAAAGAGGAAGGGGAAAGAAAGAATGCAAATGGGAATGTAGATGACTACATGCCCAAAATAGATCCTGATTGGGATCCTAATAGAGGAGTGGGAAGAACAATGTTAAAGCAATATCAGCAATTGATTTTATATGGGGTACACCATGGGGTTCCAAAACCTAAAAATGTGTCTAAGTTGTATGAGGTTAGACAGGAATTAGAAGAGAACCCTCAGCTTTCTATGAAAGATTGTGTGAGATGGCCCGTAAATGGACTGATCTGGACCCAGAAGAGGAAGCTAATAGAAAAATGTTTAATGTTATTTATAGGGCAATCTGCCCCAGATATCAGAAAAAAGTTACAGCGGGTAGACGGCACCCGAGGAATGTCCATATCTCAATTGATAGAAATAGCATACAAGGTATATAATAATAGGGATGAAAAGGAAAAAAGAGAAAGACTCAAAGACAGACAAAGAGGAATAAGACTACAAGCCTCGTTATTGGCAGCAGCAATTACTGAAGGCACTAACAAGAATAAGGGACGAGGTCAGAACAGAGGTAAAGGAAGAGGCGGATGGACCGGAAGAGGACGGGGACGAAGAACTAGTTCCTTAAATCGTACCCCATTAGGCCCTGATCAGTGTGCCTATTGCAAAAAGGAAGGGCATTGGAAAAATGAATGTCCACAAAGGGAACAAATCGGTGACCCTAGGAAAGGGGGGTCAGAGCCGGACACCAACCTGATTATGCTAGAAACCTCTGATACTGAATGAAGGGGACCAGGGGAGAATATTAAAATTTCCCCAGCCGATCCCCTGGTTCCAGTAAAGCTGGGGAATGAGATTATAGATTTTTTAGTAGATAGTGGGGCCACTCACTCAGTAGTTACTAGTTGTAAGGGACCATTGAGTAAAACACAGGTGTCAGTTGTTGGGGCCACAGGAAAGCAAACTTTGAGGCCGTTTTTAAAACCTATGGAATGTAGAATCAGAAATACTAAATTAACTCATGAATTCTTATATATGCCAGAATGTCCCCTCCCGTTGTTGGGATGTGACTTGTTATGCAAACTTAGAGCCCAACTGACTTTCTCTGATAAGTCTATCCAGTTGCATGTACCTGAAGAGACAGCATGGAAGGCCCAGCTGTGTTTGTTCTCTGACGAATCAATACGACTATGAGAACCGGAGGAAATTGGGAAAACTAAAAGACACCAATACATACTAAGGCAGATGGACGAGTTGAAAACAAGGTGGCTATTCCTGAAGAAATTTTAGACGCAGTAATACCAACAGTATGGGATTCGAATAAACCTGGACGAGTGAAAAATGTTACTCCGGTAAGGGTTGAACTAAAACCAGGAGTCCAGCCGGTAAGGAAAAAACAATACCCTTTGAAATTAGAAGCCAAAAAGGGCCTAGAACCATTAATTAATTCTTTTGTACAGTATGGACTGCTACGAGAATGCCAATCAGAGTATAATACTCCAATTTTACCAGTTAGAAAACCTCGAACTCAGGAGTATCGGTTGGTGCAGGATTTAAGAGAGGTTAATAAAATTATGGCTGACGTGCATCCGGTAGTACCTAACCCATATACTTTATTATCTATGATACCTGAGACTTGTATATATTTTACAGTATTGGATTTAAAAGATGCTTTCTTCTGCATCCCTGTGGAAAGAGAAAGTCAGAAGATATTTGCTTTTGAGTGGGAAAACCCTACTACTGGGAGGAAAACACAACTTTGCTGGACAGTGTTACCACAAGGATTCAAGAATAGTCCAACCTTATTTGGTAATGTACTTGCTAAAGAGTTGGAAAAATGGCAAGGTAAGAACCCTTCCATTACTTTGCTTCAATATATAGATGACATTTTACTTGGGGCAGAGACTGAAGAAGGATGCAAGTCCTTGACTATAGATTTACTGAATTTTTTAGGATTATCTGGATACCGGCTATCAAAGAAGAAAGCACAATTAGTGCAAACTGCAGTAACGTACCTGGGATTTGAGATATCTCAAGGGACTAGAAAACTAGGGATGGAAAGAAAAGAAGCTATTTGTCAGATAGCTCCACCGAAATCCAAAAGAGAACTATGAGGGTTCTTAGGAATGGCCGGCTGGTGTAGACTGGATACCAAATTTCAGTTTACTTGCTAAACCATTATATGCGGCCATTAAAGGACCTGGGGAAATCCTGGAATGGACTCCAGAATGCCATGCAGGATTTGATGCTATAAAGGAGGAATTGATGAGAGCTCCAGCTTTAGGTTTGCCCAATCTGAGCAAACCCTTTGCTTTGTACGTGCATGAGAGAAAACAAGTGGCACTAGGAGTTCTGACCCAAACTTTGGGAAATTGGAAAAGACCCGTGGCATATTTTTCTAAACAGCTAGATGAAGTAAGCAAAGGATGGCCTGCGTGCCTGAGGGCAGTAGCAGCAGTAGTGTTGCTGGTGAAAGAAGCCCGAAAGCTGACTTTAGGGCAGCCAGCCACAGTATTGGTACCACACGCAGTGATGGCTGTGCTTGAACAAAAGGGACATCATTGGATCTCTCCTAGCAGATGAGCCCAGTATCAGGCGACATTAATTGAACAAGATGATGTTACCCTCAAAGTGACCACAACTTTAAACCCGGCTACCCTATTACCAGCAAATGAAGAAGGAATACTAGAACATGATTGTTGACATGTTATAGAACAAGTGTATTCCAGCCAACCCGATCTGAAAGATGAACCTTTAACTAACCCCGAACTCGAACTTTACACAGATGGGAGCAGTTTTATGATAAACGGGGAACGAAGGGCTGGATACGCAGTGGTAACTCCATGGGAGGAAATCGAGGCCCAAACGTTGCCGCCCAATACTTCCGCCCAAAAGGCTGAAATTGTAGCACTGACCCGTGCCTTACAGCTGTCAGGAGGGAAAAGAGTAAATATATATATGGACTCTAAATATGCGTTCAAAGTAGTTCATGCTCATGGAGCCATTTGAAAAGTACGTTTGTAGGAAACTATACTCGGTGTCATCGTACTGTCGATGTATTAGCCCCTGTTGTAAAAGGAGAAGTTTCCTCTTGGCCAGTCCCAGAAGGTCAAAGATGGTTCTGGATTTGCGGAAAGAGGGAAAAAAAGCTTCTCCCCAAAAGATGGTCGGGGATTTGTACCCTGGGAGCAGTGGTCCCAAATATAACAGTGGTGGATCAAAACGATTCAGGCTGGGTGCGAACTTATTTACGAAGACATAAGCGAGGCCATAATCCTTTAATAGACAGACCAACAGCATTTCATTCATTTGCCAGATGGTTTTTACCTTGGTTAGGAGTTAGCGAATTAGAAAAAGCAATAGTAAATATTTCAGTGGTCATTGAAAAGATAGGAAATGAAACAATGGATGCAATATCTGCTTTACAGGAAGAAGTTAACCAGTTAGCAGAAATTACTTTACAGGATAGGATGGCATTAGATATGCTGTTAACTTCCAAAGGTGGGGTGTGTACAGTCCTAAACACCAGTTGTTGTGTCTATGTTGATCAAAATAAAAGAATTACAACCAATTTAAAAGAAATCTGGAAACAAACGAGAATATTACATGAGATTCAAAAGGATAACACCTCCCTGGGGTTCGAAGAAACCTGGAGATGGCTAACTTCCTGGTTTCCAGACTTAAGTCTGTGGGTTAAAAAATTGATTATCACAGGATTATCATAGGATTGCTAACTTTCGTTTGTATTTACATAGTTGCCCAACGTATTGGGAAAATGTTGTTTTTTACTGGGAAGGCAAATATATGAAAGGATTGTGTGAGACTGATAGAGGAAAAACATAAAAAAGTCTCTCCTCTATAAGTCTCAAAGGGGGGGAAATGTAATGCATAAGCTGTCACACACATAAAGTAATCTTATCTTGTATGTATATAGAGGATTACAAAAGGATGGCTGATCACTTCAGGATGTTCTGAAGGCCGATATATCTGGTGCATCTTGAAGGAGGATGCAAACAGACAGTAGTTAATCAGCTTTACTTAGATAACTTTGAAACAGACTCAGCAGTATTGTGGAGTTAAGTTACCCTTTAACGAACGGTCTCATTAGAATACTTAGAATCACACCCACAAACCTAGAAGCCCCTTCCTCACAGAAGCCCCTTCCTCTCTGAGCATGCATGGTAGAAAAAGGAAACTCTGTACCTTTAAATGAAACCGAGGACTACCGGGACCAATAAGAATCTTGAAAGATTACATGTAAACAGTATTGTCCTGATAACAAATGGTCAAACAGTATAAAAATGTCCACCGTGTGTTAACCGGGTGTGCTAGCTTTGTGGAATTACCACCTAGCACCCACCTTTGTGCAAACATGAAATAAATATCTCGGCTCTGTGTGTGAGATGATTGGATTATTGCACACCGGGTAAAAGAACCCCGATTTTGGGACAACAGTAGCATCCCTGTATGGCTATTTTCCTTGCCTCTCCACTCCCTGGGAAGAGCAGCCAGCCAGGCTGTGTTAGCAGCAGCCGAAGCATTCCCTTGTCTGCTGGAATCAATTTTTAGAGCAGAGAAAATAAGCAAGATCACTTCTCAGCCAGATGCATTCATGTATTTTCTCCCCTTCTCTAGAACTAGCTGCTGCTACATGTGCAGCCTTGTCTCTGTCACAGCTGAGAGGGGGGGATGACTGGGTGGCAGCAGATCTGTGGGGCCCAGCACTGCCCTGAGACACTGCGAGGCTCAGTATTGTTTCTGGGCAGTAGGTGGGAGAGCTGACAGTGAGCATAAGTGTTTGTTTCCACCCTGGCAGACACTGCATGTGTTGTGATATTCATAACAGAGCTAATAGCACTGGAAGCCTGTGGTTAATTTTTATGGTCCAGCTATAAATATGTGGAAAAATGGTTTGAACACAAACCTCAATAGATGCATATGCAAATGCCTCACAGAGAAGTAATATAGTAGCTACTAAAAAGAACAAAAACATATGAGGTCAACAATTAACAGGCCAAGAATATGTGCCTACTTAAATGAAATATTTGCTGAATACAAAAGGCTGATCAGTACATACTGATCCAACCAGAGTGCCCATGGACAGAGCTCCACTATTTCTCCCACTGATAAATTTAGTCCAGGCTAGGTCAAAATCTGTAGAGCAGATGATATGGGACAGGGATAGGCATAAATGATATGTTACTCAAGCTGTATAAATAGGCAGGATATATATATATTTTTTATATATATATATAGTGGATTAGTATGGTGATGGGATAAGAATCAAAAAGAATGTGACCTGCAATTAATATACTTTAGCTTTATCATATGGCCTCTGTTGGCTGCTTTTTCAGCTACAGTTATGCATTTCTAGAAATTACCAGTCTAACATCATTGTTGTGTCATTTAGGTTACACAGCACTACTTCAAACTTGTTATAGAAGTTAGATTATTTAATATAAAAATTCAATGTTATATTACAGGCAAGAAAGTATATTATCCTACTATATGAATGTATGAGATTATGTATTTTTAAATGCAAGCTAATAGTTATAACTCTATTCTCTTTATCATTGCGATTTCTTTAGCCTGTCAGCCTGTGTTTCCTCAGAAACTTGAAATTAGTGCTCTTTTACTGGATCTTATAAATGGAGTTAGTTTAGGAAAGAAACTTTCATATTAGGACTATTTTCAGCAAGAGATTTTTAAAGTACATTCAATTGCAATTAGAATTAAAAGTTTAACAGAAAATTTAAGTCATTTGTAGAGACAGTATTAGTCATTCATTTCTCACACAAATATGTTTTATGGTTTGAAATGTCACTAAAATTAGATCACAAAGCAGAAGCTTGAATAGGAACAGCTTGAACTTCTTGTATTTTAACTTTCAAATACAGGGAAGTAAATGAAGTTCAATTTTTTTCAATGCCAGAGGCTGAATTCATCCTTGGTTTAGTTTGGAACAAACTTGTCCCTATGTTTTCCACCTTGTTTTCAAGAATGATATATTTGAGACTTGGTGTCATAACAAACAACAGATTTTTGGACTCTAAGGAGTTATACTGACGATTTTTTTCAGTATGGGGAACTACCAAACTGAACCAGAAGGATAACCCTGTAAGTTACAAGAGGGGACTTTTAGGAAATCTTTTTTCTAACTCAGACTTTGATCTTGAGCAAAATGACTAATTTCTATTTGTCCAAATTCCTCATGTATAAAACTGGAATAACTTTTTTCTTTTATTTTTTTTCTTCTAGAATGCACAGTAAGCATGGAATATAGGGAAAGAAAAGTTCATTTGTCTCCCTATGTTCTTTTAATGTTCTCATTATAATTCTCATATAATGTTCTCTTATAACTGCCAGTTTTTCAAAACTTATCATCTCTTACAGATTTATAATCAGAACACAAGGTAAAATTTTTTTCTCCTTTGAACACCTCAGAATTTACCCCCTTTGGGTCTCATGATTTCCTTTCAAAATACTGAAATGTCTGCCACCCCACCATGGTGATGATTCCCTCATACAGAAACGTACAGGAAATGTAGGAGGAGTGTGGAAAGATTGTACCCTGACTATTCTGCATTTGCTCAAGAAGAAATCTGCAGTACTTACTCAGTTCCTCCAAGTTTGGTTGTTTGTAGGTCATGTATGCTGGGCTCCAGCACAGACTTCTACACAAGCACAGGAGCACTGCCTCTTCAGGAAGGCCTCAGTTAGTTGGCAGGTAGCAGTTAGCATGCCAGGCTTGCTAAAGGTGACAAGTAATTGCTACGTACATCAAAGCTGGCATGGTGAACATTTCTGTTCTAGCCAGGAGACACCTCTGACCACTGTCTTTATTATAACATCAGTCACAGTACAATCACACCACTGTTTTGGAGGTCATAGGGACTGTGGCAACCTCCATTTCACAGGTCAAAGGGAATGGGATTCATCACTGTGTCTAACAATGTAGACACAGACCAAGAGTTTGTAAGAAATCTTTTTTGCAGACGATTTGAAGTTTTGTTTAGTCTGTAAGAAATGAAATAATTTATGTATTCTTTGCAGGATATTTTCTTTTCAAAAAACTCTCTGGTGGTTGGTTTTATCTTTGAAATTGCATGAGGAAAGACCATGTTAGATGAAAGCTTTCTGCTGCATTCATTTAAAGCCAGCTTTTCTGCAAAGTAAATTTGTAATTCTCATTTCAGTCTCCAAATCACCGACCTTTGCTTTCACTGACATGATCAGCTTTGCTCAGTGGGAGGAAGGACTAAAATGACAAAACATCTTAATTGCATCACAGTATAAGAAAGGGAGCATCCAAGTCAAGAGCAAAAGTTACCTACAGGGGATGATGGTGTATCTATTGATTTTGCATTTACATTCCGTCAGTGGGAAAAGAGACAATATTACCATTAGAATCTTTAAATTGTAAAGAATAAATGTTCAGTCCTTGAGAATTTAGGGGAAAAAAAGATTAAATTAAGTTCAGTAGGCTTTGGGTTAGATTTATTCATTGACTGGGACATGCACACTGAATGACCAGTAGCTCATTTGATCATTTATGAAGGATGGCTATTTTGGAAAAAACAAGCAAACAAACAAATATTGCTCCACTTCTCTGATCCTCTGACTTTGGCCAGGATTAGAAATAGAAATCAAAAAATCTAGTGGGGACAGCTGAGCTTGCTTGGTTCTTGAAATGCCATATTTCCAACTAGCAAAAGTAAAATTTCCCAGAAATCTACTTGGAAAGCTTTTAGTGAGACATCTAGAGAGCTTCCAAAGAGAGAAAATGAATGAATCGGGGAAACCAGTAGATGTGGGGATTTTGGATTTTAGCAAAACTTTTGATACTGTCTCTCACAGTATCCTTCTGGATAAAACGTCCAGCATACAGCTAGATAAGTCCATAATACATTGGGTGAGCAATTGGCTGACGAGTCGGGCTCAAAGAGTTATAGTAAATGGGGTTACATCAGGCTGGCGGCAAGTCACCAGTGGGGTTCCCCAGGGCTCAATTTTAGGGCCAGTGCTCTTTAATGTTTTTATAAATGATCTGGACGCAGGAGTCGAATGTACATTAAGTAAGTTTGCCAATGATACTAAACTAGGAGGAGCTGTGGACTCCCTCGAGGGTAGAGAGGCCTTACAGAGAGATCTGGATAGACTAGAGAGCTGGGCAGTCGCCAACCGTATGACATTTAACAAGAGCGAGTGCCAGATTCTCCACCTGGGACGGGGCAATCCTGCTTATACATACAAACTGGGGGACGAGAGGCTGGAGAGCAGCCCCGTGGAAAGAGATCTGGGGGTTTGGGTTGATGGCAAGTTGAATATTTGAATATGAGTCAACAGTGTGCCCTGGCAGCTAAAAGGGCCAACCGTGTCCTGGGGTGCATCAAGCACAGCATAGCTAGCCGGTCGAGGGAGGTGATTGTCCCACTCTACACTGCACTGGTGCGGCCCCACCTCGAGTACTGTGTGCAGTTTTGGGCACCTCAATATAAGAAGGACATCAAACTATTAGAGTGTGTCCAGAGGAGGGCGACCAAGATGGTGAAAGGTCTCGAGGGCAAGACTTATGAGGAGTGGCTGAGGTCACTTGGTTTGTTCAGCTTGGAGAAGAGAAGGCTGAGGGGTGACCTCATCACAGTCTACAACTTCCTCAAGGGGGGCAGTGGAGAGGGAGGTGCTGATCTCCTTTCTCTGGTGACCAGGGATAGGACACGAGGAAATGGAATGAAGCTGCATCAGGGGAAGTTCAGAGTGGACATTAGGAAAAGGTTCTTCACTGAGAGGGTGGTCGGTCACTGGAACAGGCTCCCCAGGGAAGTGGTCATGGCACCAAGCCTGTCAGAGTTCAAGGAGTGTCTGGATGACACTCTTAGTCATATGGAAGGATAAAGGATACCCCTGGACTACCGAGATAACGCCAGCATCCGAGCCTCTCTCTTCAGTCAGCACGGGCCAGTTGCAAAATTTTCGTGACACTTCAGAGTTTGCTTTTACAAAAATTTGTAAACCCCACAGTGAAAAATCACACTATAATCACCTGAGTTTAGATTTTTGCCATATTTCAAAATAACTTATTTATATTCTGCTTAATACTGCTGATAAAGTTTCATTTTCAAAACCAAATCAGTCAGCTGCATCTTTAATAAGAATCACTTTTTAATATATATTTCAGATTAATTTTTTACTCTTTAAAAGTGCTTTTAGATTAAAATATGTTAAAATATGTGACAATGCAACTTGTTCGTACTGTCCAGGGACAGTCTTAAAACTATAATTGTGTAGGTAAGGATTTTGACATGGTATTTTGAAGTATTTAATTAAATATTGCCAGTAGACTTCTAGTGTTTAATCACCACAAGACCATAAGCTACATGCTAGAGTTACCAACTGAAGAAAAATGCAAGCAATCTAACAAGTTATCAAAACACTTTTGAAACATAGGACTTTTCAGGGAAAAACTACTGCTTTATAGGGCAGCAGTTTGGGGTGTGTAGTCCAAACAGTAATGAAGCCTGACAGCACGTTATAAAACAAAGCCTTATTGAGGCAGTGGGAAAGATGAGCAACAACACACCCATACGGCGACTCACCCAAACACAACATCATACCCAATGCCATGGCTCCGGCGGACTGCCAGGAACACTTAGCGTCCAGGTCATCTGGCAGCAACAGCCAACCGTGCAAATACCTTTTGAATGTGGGTAAGAGTCGCGCCGTCCCTTGGCTCCACCAAGTGGCAGTGTGATTTGACTCATACCTTACATGGATAATGTGGGTGGCATCTTGCCTACGCTGCTGATGTCGGGCAAGGCGTAAGGGGGGTGGGGGGTGGGGCAGGTATTGGCGTCCTGCCTAGTTGCTGATATCGGTCAAGGGGCAGGGTGGTCAGGAGGCAGGGTGTCAGGAGGCAGGGTGTCAGGGGGGTAATCTTTTTTGTACATTTCTATTAATTTTTTTTCATTTTGAATATCATATTTAACTTAAATGTTTAGAAAAGGAATGAAAGAATTAACCTGTAGTGAAAAACTTCAGGTTTTTGAGAAAATAAAAACTCCAGTGCAGAAAGCTTTACAGGAAAGGCTAAAGTAGAACTTAGCACACTTGTAAGAAATCCAATTCAATAAACATCTCTTAGCAAAAAAGCTAGTCTATATATACCAAAGATATATATACTGCATGTTACTATAGTATCCATCTCATAATGTTTAGCACATTTTTCTTTACTGCATCTCAACAAGGTAGAGAAATTATATTACCCTTCCTCACAGATGTGTAATAAAGCATGGAGGACCAGTGTCATGGTTTAACCCCAGTCAGCAGCTAAGCACCATGCAGCCGCTCACTCACTCCCCCCCACCCAGTGGGATGGGGGAGAGAATCGAAAAAAAGTAAAACAACCTCGTGGGTTGAGATAAAGACAGTTTAATAGGACAGAAAGGAAGAAAATAATAATAATGATAATAATAATAATTTTAAAAAATGACAATAATAATACTAAAAGAATTAGAATATACAAAGCAAGTGATGCACAATGCAATTGCTCACCACTCATTGACCGATGCCCAGTTAGTTCCCGAGCAGCGATCCATCCCTCCCAGCCAACTCCCCCCCACACTTTATATACTGGGCATGAGGTCATATGGTATGGAATATTCCTTTGGCCAGTTTGGGTCAGCTGTCCTGGCTGTGTCCCCTCCCAACTTCCTGCCCACCCCCAGCCTACTTGCTGGGGCAGCAGAGTGAGGAAAAAAGAAAACCTTGATGCTGTGCAAGCACTGTTCAGCAATAACTAAAACATTGGTGTGTTATCAACACTATTTTCATCACAAATCCAAAACACAACACCATACAGGCTGCTATGAAGAAAGTTAACTCATCTTTCTAAAATATGGGTTGTCAGAATTATACATCAGACCAGAAAAAGTCTCACCAACATTTTATGCAATAGTTTTAATTTTTCACTTTTTTTCTACCAGAAAGAGCAATGATTTATACATACTAGGTCTACATTTTTCCCCCAACCATCTCTTTTGGCTGTCTCACATTTATCTTTTGATTGATTATTATAGTCAGAATTTTTACTACTCCATCATTTCCAACAGATGAGCTCTCATGTAAACAAAAATACTTGCTATTAGTTTCCAAGATCCTGCACCTTGTATAATTAAAAGATAAAAGTCTAAAACACACATATCTGAATCTCAAATTTTCAGGTGAACAATCACATGCAAAGACAAACAGGATCTTTTATCTAATCCTATGATTTTAGTCATGTACACATCTCAGTGTCTACTGAATACATACTCTTATGGTACCTGAGCATCTGGTTTGCATAACTATTCTTAAAGTGCCTTTTGGAAACAAGAGCTATCATAAAATACTAGTTCTTTCAAGACACAATGCACTGAAATACAAAAAGATATTTCCATTGCATAGGGAAAGCAGTTAGCATAATGAAGCATGAAAAAAACCACTGTAAATTTCCATTTAAGTAAAAGAAAAAATAATGACTAGGTAAAATTAAGACTGATTGCAGGATATTAGAATGATATGACAAAATTTCTAAATAAAGCTTCCCTTGTTATTTATCTAGCTTTTACAAGTATTTGTTTTTACAGAAGTCAAAATATTTCAGAAGGAAGGAAGAAAGAAAAGACTCAAAAAAAAAAAAGTTAAAGGACACAGTATCGTTTCCCACTGGATTTTGACCAGCCCTTTAGAATTAACACCAGCTTGTCTAGCAGAAGCAGAAGGAGGTCATACATTTATTTTATAGAATCATAGAATAGTTTGGGTTGGAAAGGACCTTTAAAGGTCATCTAGTCCAACCCCCCTGCAATGGGCAGGGACATCTTCAACTAGATCAGGTTGCTCAGAGCCCCGTCCAACCTGACCTTGAATGTTTCCAGGGATGGGGCATCTACCACCTCTCTGGGCAACCTGTTCCAGTGTTTCACCACCCCCATCATAAAAAATTTCTTCCTTATATCTAGTCTGAATCTACCATCATAAAAAATTTCTTCCTTATATCTAGTCTGAATCTACCCTCTTTTAGTTTAAAACCATTATCCCTTGTCCTATCGCTACAGGCCCTGCTAAAAAGTTTGTCCCCATCTTTCTTATAAGTCCACTTTAAGTACTGAAAGGCTGCGATAAGATCTCCCTGGAGCATTTTCTTCTCCAGCCTGAACAACCCCAACTCTCTCAGCCTTTCTTCATAGGAGAGGTTGTCCTGGTTTCGGCTAGGACAGAGTTAATTTTCTTCCTAGTAGCTGGTATAGTGCTGGGTTTTGGATTTAGTAGGAAAAGAATGTTGATAACACACTGATGGTTTTAGTTCTTGCTAAGTAGTGTTTATCCTAAGTCAAGGATTTTTCAGCTTCTCATGCCCAGCCAGCAAGAAGGCTGGAGGGGCACAAGAAGTTGGGAGGGGACACAGCCAGGACAGCTGACCCAAACTGGCCAAAGGGCTATTCCATACCATATGACCTCATGCCCAGTATATAAAGTGGGGGGGGGAGTTGGCTGGGAGGGATGGATCGCTGCTCGGGAACTAACTGGGCATCGGTCAATGAGTGGTGAGCAATTGCATTGTGCATCACTTGCTTTGTATATTCTAATTCTTTTAGTATTATTATTGTCATTTTTTAAAATTATTATTATTATTATCATTATAATTATCATTATCATTATTTTTCCTTCCTTTCTGTCCTATTAAACTGTCTTTATCGCAACCCACAAAGTTGTTTTTTCGATTCTCTCCCCTATCCCACTGGGTGGGGAGAGTGAGCAAGCGGCTGCATGGTGCTTAGTTGCCAGCTGGGGTTAAACCATGACAGAGGTGTTCCATCCCTCTGATCATTTTTGTGGCCCTCCTCTGGACCTGCTCCAATAGGTCCATGTCTTTCTTGTGCTGAGGACTCCAGTGCTGGACACAGTACTCCAAGTGGGGTCTCACCAGAGCAGAGTAAAGGGGAAAAATCACTTCCCTCAACCTGCTGGTCATACTTCTTTTGATGCAGCCCAGGATACAACTGGCCTTCTGGGCTGTGAGTGCACATTGTCAGCTCATGTCCAGCTGTTCATCCATCAGCACCCCCAAGTCCTTCTCTGCAGGGCTGCTCTCAATCCCTTCATCCCCCAGCCTGTATTGATACCAGGGGTTGCCCTGACCCAGGTGCAGGACCTTGTACTTGGCCTTGTTGAACCTCATGAGGTTGACATGGGCCCACTTCTTGAGCTTGTCCAGGTCCCTCTGGATGGCATCCCATCCCTCGGGCGTGTCAACCACACCACTCAGCTTGGTGTCATCTGCAAACTTGCTGAGGGTGCACTCGATCCCACTGTCTATGTCATTGATGAAGATATTAAACAGTACTGGTCCCAATACGGACCCCTGAGGGACACCACTTGTCACTGATCTCCATCTGGACATTGAGCCGTTGACCGCTACTCTCTGGATGCGACCATCCAACCAATTCCTCATCCACCGAACAGTCCACCCATCAAATCCATATCTCCCCAATTTCGAGAGAAGAATGTTGTGGGGGGACCGTGTCAAAGGCCTTACAGAAGTCCAGGTAGATGACATCCGTAGCTCTTCCCTTGTCCACTGATGTAGTCACTCCATCATAGAAGGCCACTAGGTTGGTCAGGCAGGACTTGCCCTTGGTGAAGCCATGCTGGCTGTCTCAAATCACCTCCCTGTCCTCCATGTGCCTTAGCAGAGCTTCTAGGAGGATCTGTTCCATGATCTTCCCAGGCGCAGAGGTGAGGCTGACAGGTCGCTAGTTCCCAGGGTCCTCCTTTCTACCCTTTTTAAAAATGGGTGCAATGTTTCCCTTTTTCCAGTCACCAGGGACTTCACCTGACTGCCATGACTTTTCAAATATCATGGAGAGTGTCTTGGCAATTACATCAGCCAATTCCCTCAGGACTCTGGGATGCATCTTGTCAGGTCCCATAGACTTATGTATGTTCAGGTTCCTCAGGTGGTCACGAACCTGATCTTCTCTTACAGTGGGAGGGACTTTGCTCCCCCAGTCCCTGCCTTGAGGTCCATCCTCTCGAGAGGTGTGGGAAGAGAGGCTGCCAGTGAAGACTGAGGCAAAAAAGTTGTTGACTACCTCAGCCTTCTCCTCGTCCATTGTTACCAGTTTGCCAGTCGTGTTCATCGGGGGGGTACACTTTCTTTAACCTTCCTTTTCTGGCTGACATACCTGTAGAAGCCCTTCTTGTTATTCTTTGCATCCCTCGCCAAGTTCAGCTCCAGCTGGGCCTTGGCCTTCCTGACCCCATCCCTACACAACCGGGCAGCGTCCCTGTACTCTTCCCAGGATACCTGTCCCTGCTTCCACTGCCTGTGCATTTCCTTCTTGCCCTTTAGTTTGACCAGCAGGTCTCCACTCAGCCATGCTGGTCTCTTGCCTTCCTTTCCTGATTTCTTACACCTGGGGATCAAGAGCTCTTGTGCTCTATGGAAAGCGTCCTTAAAGATCTGCCAGCTCTGTTCTGCTCCCTTGTCCCTGAGGGCAGTTTCCCAGGGGGTCCCACTGACTAACTCCTTGAACAGCTGGAAGTTTGCTTTCCTAAAATTCAGGGTCCTGACTTTACTCTTCGCCTGTCCCATATCCCTCAGGACTGCAAACTCCACCAGTGCATGATCACTGCAGCTCAGGCTGCCTCCAATCTTGACGTCTCTGATTAGCTCACTTGCGTTGGTGACCATCAGGTCCAGTATCACATCCCCTCTGGTAGGGCTGTCTATTACCTGGCTTAAGAAGTTATCCTCAATGCACTCCAGGAGTCCCCTGGATTGCCTACAGCTCACCGTGCTACTTTTCCAGCAGATGTCGGGGTGGTTGAAGTCCCCCAGCAGGACAAGAGCCTCCTGTAGGTGGAGTAAGAAGGCTTCGTCAATAGGCTCCCCTTGATCAGGTGGCCTGTAGTAAACACTGACCACAAGGTTCCCTTTGTTGCCTCGGTCTCTAATTTTTACCCATAAGCTTTCAACCTGCTCCTGGCTATTCTTCAGAGACAGCTCTTCACAATCTATCCATTTCTTGATGTAGAGGGCAACCCCTCCACCCCTCCTTCCTCGCCTGTCCCTTCTGAACAGCTTGTAGCCATTGATAGCTGCACTCCAGTCATGGGATTCGTCTCACCAAGTTTCAGTAATAGCAACTAGGTCATAGCTTTCTAGCAGCACTGTGGCTTCCAACTCCTCCTGTTTGTTGCCCATGCTGCGTGCATTGGTGTAGAGGCACTTCAGCTGGGCTGTCGGCTGTGTCACCTTCTTAGAGGAACACTCCTTAATTCCTTTGAGGTATTTCCCCAGTGTTTCCCTGTTAGCTCCTATTACCTCGGAAGCCCCTGGCTCATCTCCATAAGACTTCAAGTGTGCTCCAGTGTAGCCAGCACATCTCAGAGTAACAGGCCTTTGCTAGCACCCCATCCCTCTAACCTTGGCATGTCATCCCACAGCTTGTCACAGGCTAGCCTGATATTATCCCCCTCCCCCTTCAAGTATAGTTTAAAGCTCTGTCAATCATCAGCCCCACTAGTTCATGAGCAAAGACCCTCTTCCCCTTTTGAGAAAGGTGAATCCCATCTGACACCAGCAAGCTTGGTGCCATGTAGGCCGTCCCATTATTGAAAAACCCAAAATTGTGGCTATTTTTAATAGTATTAGTATTTTCTGAATTCCTGAACTTAACCAGAAATATGAATGCACAAGTGAGAAATACATCTGAATTCAGTAGCTACCTGGATATTCAAAATGCAAAAGATATTTTTTAAAAGAGAATTTGTAACAACACAGGCATATGACTTTACAAGCAAACAGGACAGCATATTCTCATCTACAGTCTTAGAACAGGCAACTGATGGGGAAGGAATGGAAGGAACTCCAATAAAAAGCTTCTTAGAAATACTGAGGTGAAGACAATACACTCTTCATAGCCAAAGTAATTAGTAATTAGTATCAGACCAAGTGTTTCAGAATGCTATTAGAAGGTAAAGTAAAACAAGCACATTTCTTTCTTCTCAAGCTCTGTTCTTAGAAGACAAGCTTGGTCCATGGACTTTATTTCTAGTCAATTTGTAACAGTTTTTCTGGTAAACTACACTTCTTCAGAGGCTGAAACCTGCACTGCAAATTCATCATTGTTACTGACTAAAATTATGGTGAGAATGCAATATATTTTTATGGTGTGAAATCTATTTAGATATCAGTACTGATTCTTGTAACCTGTGCTGTTTAAAGGCTAATTTATTCAGGAGGTATGGTGTTTTATTGCAATAACAGGAGTTCTCATTGAATACTTATCTATTCATAAAGTTCAACACTTAAAAACTGAAAAAGGTGTTTGTTCCTGCGACTCTATCGTTCTTATCAAGGACACTCGCATTATTCCTTAAAGAAAGCCTCTTGCCCGCTATCAGAATCTCTTCAGTGAGCCAAGAAGGATCCTGATTCTCACACTGAGTGACTGAAATTACAAAATCCACACCAGACAAGCACTGCCATATGCACCAGAATATTACAGCACTTGAAAATCAACTGGCATCCAAATCCCAGTGCATCAGTCTCATTAGAATAGTGTAAGTAAGATTTGGAGGAACAGAAGCACAAGAAGAGACCTCACAGGCTGAGGAAGGAGTTGGAAAAATAGTGCAACTGTATGTGTATCTTAGGCAGGCAACTGGGGTTCATAGGCATGGGAAAACCCAGCCAGGTATTTTGTGTAAAAGCGCATGCCATAATACATAATGCTTCACAATACATAACATAGCCACTACACAATATTCTATGATAGTTCTGCATTCAATATAGAAAATTAATGTTTATTTACCCTATGGAACTGTGGAATAGCTGCCATTCTTCCTCTGTTACTTTGCCATTTAAGTCCATGCTTTTTGACAGTGCCAAAACATGCAGAAATTTGGGGCTTTTTACCATATGAGAAAAACTACAAAAGGGTAAGCAACCATTTTTTTGGTTTTGAGAAAGCTTTTTGTGAACTGGTAGTCAAAGCAGCTACATTACCAAGACTGGCAGCAGACAGTGGAGTGTTGCTCTCCCACATCTGGCCATTCTAGTGCTTAGGTCTGATCTATATTTCACAAATATCAGTCGGCCTTTCAGTTTTCAGATCACAGGTTTAGTTCAGGTTCCAAACAGGAGGGGGAGAAGGCAAGGAAAGAGCTTCAGCAGCGACGAGACATTTGCTGTTTCCACAATAATACCATGTGGCTTTTGGAGTAGTGGCCCCCTGTGATCACCGAAAACCACAAGCATTCAGATAGATTTGAGCAATCCAGTATAATATCACACAGCTATGAACAGAGAGCATGTGGCTCCTGGTCACCCTATGTGGAATGCAGTTTTAAAAGAAAAATATGTTAAATTACTTGGCTGAAGGGCAAGTCCAAAGACATCATCTTGCACAAAGACTCAATGCCTCAAATTATCTATAGATTTCTACCTTGAATACCTAAAGTACACATTTTCTGGATGGTATGAATGCATCTAAAAAGAGAGCTTGGAGGCTGAGGTGGTATTTATTCACAGACTAGTGACTAAATATGCACTATACCCCTCAGAAACATAGGCAAGATTAGGAAGGGAGAATACAGGCAACAACTCTAATCATGGAAAAAAGGATTATATTGTGCAAAGGTCAAACCTAATTGAACAAAAGTTAAGTCTAGACTCATTTAACAGTGGTGAATTAATCAAGAACCTTTAGTACCAGAGCTACACCGACAGTGAGTGGGGCTTTGTATGACACAAATATTCCTGAAACTTCTCTTTTCATACTTTCTTGGCTCTGTGCTTACACAGAGCATCCTCTTTTTACTGAGCTTTCCAAATAACAATTACGTAGCCACTAAGCATGATTTCAGGTCGGAACAGACAGGACATAATTAAATATACCTACATAATTTAAGAGAGGTTTGTCTAACCTCTCTCCCTGAATACTCCACGCTTCCCCAACATGGTCTTTTCCAATACATGACCATTCTTGTCTTTAGAAATATTTTCCTAAAATCTAACCTAAATCTCCCTTGCTGTAGTTACACCTATAACTTCTTGTACTATTCTGAATGAATAACTTTTTCCTCTCTGCAGCAATATTTTATGTATTGAAAGATTTATCATGTCTCCTCTCAACTTTTTCTTCTCTAGAATAAAAAATCCCAAATTTTTAGTTCTTTCCTTACCAGTCATGTTTTGTATATCTCTAAATCATCCCTACTGATCTTCTCTGGCTTTTCTCCCAGCTGGTCTGCATTCTTCTTTACCTGTGGTACCTAAAGAAGGCTGGACACAGTGGTCTAGCTAAAGCCTTATTAGTGCTAAAAAGAGAGGAATGAATCTTAACTTACAGCACCCCTGTCTATTCATCTAAGCATGGGCTTTGCTTCCCCCTTCCCCACTGACATAATTTTTTGACTGATGTTCAACTTGTGAACCATTATAATTCTCAAATCCTTTGCTAGTAACCTACTGGTTAGCAGTTATTTCCCATCCTGTATTTTAGCAGTTGATTAATCCCAAGAGTGGTATTTTGTATTCATCTGTATTGAACTGCATCCTATTTTTTCAGGATGTTTCTTCAATTAGTTGCAATCGTTATGAATTCTAGTCTTATTCTCCAGCATGCTTGCAGGGTCTTCTAGCTGTAGTTTCACCTAGGCCATACTTCCTAGATTGCTTATCAGAATGCCATATGAGACAGGTCAAACTATCAAATGATTAAACTTACATTACTTCTCTGATATCTGCAAACCCTGTTACCATACACTAGAAGGAAATTAGGTAATCAAAGTAAATTCATGCTACCCATCAGAGCTAAGTGCAATTTCATTATGTTACGAAGAATAATATGAAGTGAAAAAATCTACCCCTTGGAAGGAAAATATTTGCTGAAATGCAATTTATCCTTAATATGATATAGTCTGTGTAAGATAAAGAATGCTTTTCATAGCTCACTAAATCCAGCAGCATGAACCAAGTTAACACACAGTTGAGGCTTAAAGCCTGATTAGCCATTCAGTCACACGCATTTCTTTTCCCCAGATGTGTCACGAGCAGTAGCAATATAACCTCTGGCTGCAAATTGCAAGAATATGCATACCCTAAGCCTCAAGTCCTTTAAACTGGCTGGATGAATGTGTGAAACTGAATCAAAAGCCAGCTCTGGGTCTGAACAGATGGTATGATGGAGGCAAGCACTACCAAGCTTTCTCAATCTTTTTATGTCAGCAAGGGTACAGAGTTCCTTCTTAAAAAAGGGAATCTGTAGAGGCTTCTTCCTTGTGTTGACATGGCAAATTGTGTCATCTAGACACAGTAATGAAAACAATTTCATTTTCTAAATGTCCTTATATGAATGTTTATAATTCCTCTTACGAATGAAAAACATGAAAAGGCAAGGAATTAAAGTGTCAGAACAACTGTTCTCATCTGTTATTTGATAACTGATCTGCCATGTCTGCACAAAGGAAGTGAAATGCCTCCAGCAATTGTTTTTAGACTTATTTCCACATGGTTCTTTACATTTTAGTCAAGTGTACTGCCACTGAGAGGAAGCCCACATGCTACAGTGAAGGAAGATAAGGGAGATGCTAAGTGTGTGAAATAATACTTAGTGGTGACTGTGAATGTAAAACAGCATTTCACATTTGTGAAAGCCAACTGGACTTAGGGTAAGATAATAGGATGTTCTCTAAGACGACCCCCAGCCTCACATGTGAAAACAGAATCTGTCAGTGGTGAGGCTGAGGGTGTCTTTATCTTCTGAAATATTAGACATATAATCAGGATGCATCTTCTATTCCAGTTGTTGTGATTAAGCAGGTCCAAATGTATGTGTCCTGTGCAGTGCAGTCTTTGCTATCATCTAGCCCTAGATTCTGGCACCTTGATTTTTCTCTGCACATCAGTGAGACTTTAGATAGCTTGATTTGGCTATCTTCTCAGGATCAAAGAACATATTTTTATGAATGGGGCCTGGTAGTTCATTAAACAGAATTCAAGAAAAACAATATATATTTTCTTGAAAAGTCTGTTGAACTGGGAAGCAATTGCCTTTTCTTGTTCCTGCTGGCATACCAGTACAGTTTAGAGGAGTAGTGTTTCCATATACTGCTCTAATTCTGGAAATTAGTAGAGCAATCCGTTACAAGGTACAAGTAAAAAAGAGTGACCTTTTTTTCCTGGGAGATATTGGTACTAGAATGTGGTTACTTGTTGGTATCAACGTAGTCCTTAATGCTCTGCTGTTGATGCTTTCTGTAAGATGATCCCATCACATGATCAAAATTTTGACCATTCTTAAATCAGACACTTCTTGAACAGAGCCACTGCTTTCCTCAGACCCAATAAGATATCGTCTGACTAAATGAACACTTCTGCATTTCTTCATAAACTCTTTTTCAGTGGGCATTACCTAATCAGAACAATGTGGCTATTATAGGAGCAGTTTGTGCCTTAGGTCTCCAAATTTTTGTTCCCAGGACAATAAGAAACAGCTGGTCAAACAATGGTCAGGGATGCAGCCTCTAGAAAAGTGTCCTGGTTTCGGCTGGGACAGAGTTAACTCTCTTCTTAGTAGCTGGTACAGTGCTGGGTTTTGGATTTAGTGTGAGAATGATGTTGATAACACCCTGATGTTTTAGTTGCTGCTAAGTAGCGCTTATCTTAAGCCAAGGACTTTTCAGTTTCCTATGCTCTGCCAGCAAGCAGGTGTGCAAGAAGCTGGGAGGGAGCAGAGCCGGGGCAGCTGACCTGAACTAGCCAAAGGGGTATTCCATACCATGGAACATCATGCCCAGTATATAAACAGGGGGGAGTTGGCCGGGAGGGGCGGATCGCTGCTGGGGCATCAGTCAGCAGGTGGTGAGCAATTGCATTGTGCATCACTGGGTTTTTTTTTTCCTCCCCCCCCCCCCCTTTTTTTTGTTATATTCCTTTTCATTACTAGTAGTAGTAGTAGTAGTAGATTTCATTATTATTATTGTTAATTTCATATTTTACTTTATTTATTAAACTGTTCTTATCTCAACCCATGAGTTCTGCCTTCTTTCCCGATTCTCCTCCCCATCCCACCGGGAGCAGGGGGAGGGGGATGGGGAGTGAGGGAGCGGCTGTGTGGTGCTTGGGGTTAAACCACAACAAAAAGGCACACACTAGACTCATTTCTGAAATGAGAAGATTTTAACATGACAAGCAAGGCTGAAACCCTCCAGAGTAGGATCCACAGTACAAAACCTCTTTTCAGATCTAAAGAGAAAGATTAAAATTTGATCTTTTCATAATTGAATGAAAGCAGTCCTGCATCAGGGTTGAATCGGAGTCAGACTGTACCACCAGCCTCTCCCCTCCCAAGCAGAGCCTAGAATCTGTCAGGCAAAACATGGCCACAACCAAGCGCTGCAGTCTGGGCTGCGCTTCCGAGAAGCACATTACAGAATCTCAGTCTATCTTCAATGGAAACACTCGCATGCCGCTTCAAACACAGTGCTAACTTATCTCCTCTGTCTGCTTGCACCTCATTTCTGCTTTGATGCTGTGCATTGAAAAAAAAAATTGTTTTCTTGTTAGAGCAAAGCACTAGGTGTCAGAAATAAAACCCACTACTTTATATGCTGGTTGCACCAAAACAGTTGCTTCTCTTTTACCTAATATGATATTATTTTTACTTACTTGATATTAGAAGTTATTGTTACCAAGTAGCTAAGTGGAACTATGGTTTATTTGGGGTGTTTTTTGGCCAAAAACTGTCTTGGAGGAAGACCAAACAGAAAAGCATATTTTAAACCTTCCATCTTATTGCATGGATTTCACAAATGTGAATTTTTTCTCTTTACAACTGTTTTTCCATAGCACCCATGCCAAAATTACTTCTAGGCTGTATGGAGGCAAAAGACAGACAGGGACAATGCTATTTGAAAGCAGTTCAACTCACTTCCAAAGTAATGCAACTGTAGTCTCTTGCTACATTGGCCCATTGCTCACAATCAAAAATTAAATGAAGTGCTTGAAGACAGCACTTCATTCCCCTGGAATCCAAAGAGAACGTATCCCTGCTCAGTACTTGGACCCTGGTTGTTTTTTACATCCAGGCAGATGTGGAAGTCTCAGGTATTGAGTACTGACTCAGTATTTCCAGGAGACCAGCTCTCAAGCTCAGGACTTTAGTTTTAGACTAGAGACCTTAACATTCAGATAAAAGCCATTCTGAAGTACATTGGAGTTTCAAAACTGACAAAGTCTAGAAAACTGTAAACATTAAACTACAGTTTTTAACCTTGAGAAAAATTATAATCATGCATTATCATGGTGTTTAGAGGTTCTTTTCTGAATTCCCGTTCAACAGAGTTCTGGGAATATTTTTATGGAGCAAATCTGTTAGACACATAAAATTGATTGAATGCAAATACCATTAAAATAGATTACCATGGATTTGTTTCATTCACGAACTATCTGAAAAGGTATCATCAAACAGCAAGCTTGGAGATTGCTGAAGAAACAGTCTCTGGGCAGATTACAGAAAGCTTTTTCTCCTCTCCACAATCAGCATATTATGGCAAGATCACAGTTAGCACTCAGTATTGCACAAAAATTAATTTTGAACTGTATGACATATGAATGTTTTCTCTCTGAAGTGAAATAAAAGCACGTTTAATAAAATAAAAACATGTTTAAAAAGCTAATCATACAGAAAAATCTCACTAAGGGCTAACACAGTGTCCTCGTGTAAATCAATCTTCCAGATATATTTGTGCTAAAAAAAGATATTACTTCTGTAGAAAAGAGTCGTTCTCTCTCTCTCCAACTTATTAGAAACTGTTGAATGGAAAGTCAGCTCCCCTCCAAGGAGTCACTGCGGCAAAAACTTAATTCCTAGCTTTTAAACATAATTATTCCACGAAATAAAAAATTTATCATATTGTCCTGGTTTCGGCTGGGACAGAGTTAATTTTCTTCTTAGTAGCTGCTACAGTGCTGGGTTTTGGATTTAGTGTGAGAATGATGTTGATAACACCCTGATGTTTTAGTTGTTGCTAAGTAGCGCTTATCTTAAGCCAAGGACTTTTCAGTTTCCCATGCTCTGCCAGCAAGCAGGTGTGCAAGAAGCTGGGAGGGAGCAGAGCCGGGGCAGCTGACCCGAACTAGCCAAAGGGGTATTCCATACCATGGAACGTCATGCCCAGTATATAAACAGGGGGAGTTGGCCAGGAGGGGTGGATCGCTGCTCTGGCATCGGTCAGCAGGTGGCGAGCAATTGCATTGTGCATCACTGGGGTTTTTTGTTGGATTTTTTTTGGTTTTTTCCCCCTCTTCTTTTTTTTGTTATATTCCTTTTCATTACTATTATTATTATTATATTTCATTATTATTACTGTTAGTATTATATTTTTACTTTAGTTATTAAACCGTTCCTATCTCAACCCACAAGTTTTACCTTTTTTCCCGATCCTCCTCCCCATCCCACTAGGAGCAGGGGGGGAGCGAGGGAGTGGCTGCGTGGTGCTTAGCTGCTGGCTGGGGTTAAACCACTACAGTCTTTTCACATATCCCGCAGCTCACTCAGGGATAGGGATCAGGTGATTATCTCCGGTTCTGCCTCTTCCTCCTGTTCTTGTGATGACCCTGGTTCACCTTCATCCTTTGCTAAGCGAGCTGTCTTTTTTGAGTATTTCTTCTTCTGTACAGGGGCAACTGATACCGGCATGGGTTGGTTCTCTGGATCAGCTGCAGTGCCTGTCACAGGCATTGCAGTAACCGTAGTACCTGTTGCCGCGGTCGGAGGGGCTGCAGTGCCTGTCACGGGGGTTGGAGTGGCTGCAGCGTGTGTCGCCAGGGTTGGAGTAACTGCAGTGCCTGTTGTTTTGTTGTCAGATCCAGAGACCTTCTCTTCCCCTTGAGGGTACTGAACAGTGTTAAACAGGGCTCGGTAGGCATGGGCCAGGCCCCAGCACATTGCAGTGATTTGTGTCTCCCTGGAATTGTCGGGGTGACAGCATACTCTTTCCAAATGTTCTACTAGTTGTTCAGGATTCTGCACTTGTTCAAGGGTGAAGTTCCAAAACACTGGAGGTGCCCACCGTCCTAGGCATTTACCCATGCTACCCCACACACCCTGCCACTCATAACTCTCCCGCCTTGGGGCAGATCTCTGGGAGATTCTCTTAAATAGTTGTTTAACCCTAAACAAGACCTGAACCACATTCAGGAACATGCTGGTTCCTAGCAATAGAACCATGTTAGTTTCAACATTCCAAGGATATTCAAAATTTTCGAAATGCTCAAACACTACTGTAATTAGCCTGGAGGAGGAGGGGAAGGTGAAGGAAGGTGTCTCCCCCATAGATTGGCTCTCCGAGGAGGAAAGGGAAAGGGTGTAATTATTAATAGTTTCCACTAGATAGCTCCCGAAGTACGGAGATAACGGCAATGCTGAGTACAAATACCGGATTAGTCCCACAACCGATAATTTTATCACACCATAAGCCAGTGTTACATAGTAAAGCAAAGCAAAAACCTTAATCCACTACCCATGGGTGATAAGCAGCAGCACAGGGACTATATACAGCAAGTGACGTGTTACATAACACAACTCTAAGAACGAACGCCACAACTCTAAGAGCCAATAAACCAACATTGTGACCAGTGACTACTAAACTAATACAATACAACAAATAACAAATTCGTTTTAACATGGTCTGGTCAGATCTGTTGTTATCTCAACCCTTTGTGCCCCACGTTGGGCGCCAAAAAGGACTGTTGTGGTTTAACCCCAGCCAGCAGCTAAGCACCACGCAGCCACTCCCTCACTCCCCCCCACCGCTCCCAGTGGGATGGGGAGGAGAAGTGGGAAAAAAGGTAAAACTCGTGGGTTGGGATAAGAACAGTTTAATAACTAAAGTAAAATATAATACTAACAACAATAGTAATGAAATATAATAATAATAATAATAGCAATGAAAAGGAATATAACAAAAAAAAGAAGAGGGGAAAAAAAGGAAAAAAAAGAGTGATACACAATGCAATTGCTCACCACCCGCTGACCGATGCCAGGGCAGCGATCTGTCCCTCCCAGCCAACTCCTCCCTGTTTATATACTGGGCATGACGTTCTATGGTATGGAATAACCCTTTGGCTAGTTTGGATCAGCTGTCCCATAGGCAGCACTGACCTGGAAAGACGAAGAGGCACTGACGGAGGATGAAATGCCTCGCCAACTCCGGCAATATGAAGAAAATCTCTCTTCCTCCCTACGAGCCTGCGACTCGGCTGTGGAAAAACTGTCCAAATAGTCCCAAAAACTGATCAAACTGATCGAAAAGTCCTACTCCCCACCTGTACAGACCAATATCTCAGCTATTAGGAGTGAGCATTCCTCTGATCAAGAGAGAGAATATAGAAGGTACACACCACTGGGTGCCCTGTGGTTTTACCTGCGGGACCACGGAGAGGACATGAGGAAGTGAGATGGAAAACCTACCTCGGTCCTAGATGCACGGGTACGGGAATTGAAAGGAAAAACAACCACAAAAGGGGATTCTTCCAGGAAAGATGCCACTCCAGTTTCCAGCAGGCAATTCCCCAGAGAGAGTAGAAGGGCTTCTGACCCTCTTGAAGGGACCTCTAAGTCATTTTTACAAGAAGCGAGTAACGAATACTCTGACCAGGATTAGAGGGGCCCTGCCTCCAGCCAGGTGGAGGAGAGGGACAACCGGGTTTATTGGACTGTGTGGATTCGATGGCCTGGCACATCAGACCCACAGGAGTATAAGGCTCTAGTGGACACCGGTGCACAGTGTACTCTAATGCCATCAAGCTATAAAGGGGTAGAACCCATTTGTATTTCTGGGGTGACAGGGGGATCTCAACAGCTAACTGTATTGGAGGCTGAAGTGAGCCTAACTGGGAATGAGTGGCAGAAACACCCCATTGTGACTGGCCCAGAGGCCCCATGCATCCTTGGCATAGACTATCTCAGGAGAGGGTATTTCAAGGACCCAAAGGGGTACCGGTGGGCCTTTGGTATAGCTGCCTTGGAGACAGAGGGAATTGAACAGTTGTCCACCTTGCCCGGACTCTCTGAGGACCCTTCGGTTGTGGGGTTGCTGAGGGTCGAAGAACAACAGGTGCCGATCGCTACCACAAGGGTGCACCGGCGGCAATATCGCACCAACCGAGACTCCCTGATTCCCATCCATAAGCTGATTCGTCGACTGGAGAGCCAAGGAGTGATCAGCAGGACTCGCTCACCCTTTAACAGCCCCATATGGCCAGTGCGAAAGTCTAATGGAGAATGGAGACTAACAGTAGACTATCGTGGCCTGAATGAAGTCACACCACCGCTGAGTGCTGCCGTGCCAGACATGCTAGAACTTCAATATGAACTGGAGTCAAAGGCAGCCAAGTGGTACGCCACAAGTGATATCGCTAATGCATTTTTCTCAATCCCTTTGGCAGCAGAGTGCCGGCCACAGTTTGCTTTCACTTGGAGGGGCGTCCAGTACACCTGGAATCGACTGCCCCAGGGGTGGAAACACAGCCCCACCATTTGCCATGGACTGATCCAGACTGCACTGGAACAGGATGAAGCTCCAGAACACCTGCAATACATTGATGACATCATCGTATGGGGCAACACAGCAGAAGAAGTTTTTGAGAAAGGGGAGAAAATAACCCAAATCCTTCTGAAGGCCGGTTTTGCCATAAAACAGAGTAAGGTGAAGGGACCCGCACAGGAGATCCAGTTTTTAGGAATAAAATGGCAAGACGGACGTCGTCATATCCCAATGGATGTGATCAACAAAATAGCAGCTATGTCTCCACCAACTAGTAAACAGCAAACGCAAGCTTTCTTAGGGGTTGTAGGTTTTTGGAGAATGCATATTCCAAATTAGAGTCTGATTGTAAGCCCTCTCTATCAAGTGACCCGGAAGAAGAACGATTTTAAATGGGGCCCTGAGCAACAACAAGCCTTTGAACAGATTAAACGGGAGATAGTTCATGCAGTAGCCCTTGGGCCAGTCCGGGCAGGACCAGATGTTAAAAATGTGCTCTACACCGCAGCCGAGGAGAATGGCCCTACCTGGAGTCTCTGGCAGAAAGCACCAGGGGAGACCCGAGGTCGACCTCTAGGGTTTTGGAGTCGGGGATATCGAGGATCTGAGGCCCGCTATACTCCAACTGAAAAGGAGATATTAGCAGCATATGAAGGAGTTCGAGCTGCCTCAGAAGTGGTTGGTACTGAAACACAGCTCCTGTTGGCACCCCGACTGCCGGTGCTGGGCTGGATGTTCAAAGGGAAGGTCCCTTCTACACATCATGCAACTGATGCTACATGGAGTAAGTGGGTTGCACTGATCACACAATGAAGTCAAATAGGAAACCCCAGTCGCCCAGGAATTCTGGAAGTGATCACAGATTGGCCAGAAGGCAAAGATTTTGGAATATCGCCAGAGGAGGAGGTGACGGGTGCTGAAGAGGCCCCACTGTATAATAAACTGCCAGAAAATGAGAGGCAGTATGCCCTGTTCACTGATGGGTCCTGTCGCATTGTAGGAAAGCATCGGAGGTGGAAGGCGGCTGTATGGAGTCCTATAGGACAAGTTGCAGAAACTGCAGAAGGAGAAGGTGAATCGAGTCAGTTTGCAGAGGTGAAAGCCATCCAGCTGGCTTTAGACATTGCTGAACAAGAAAAATGGCCAATACTTTATCTCTCTACTGACTCATGGATGGTGGCAAATGCTCTGTGGGGGTGGTTGCAGCAATGGAAGCAGAGTAACTGGCAACGCAGAGGTAAACCCATCTGGGCTGCCCCATTGTGGCAAGATATCGCTGCCCAGCTAGAGAACCTGGTTGTGAAAGTACGTCATGTAGATGCCCATGTACCTAAGAGTCGGGCCACTGAAGAACATCAAAACAACCAACAGGTAGACAAGGCTGCTAGGATTGAAGTAGCTCAGGTGGATCTGGATTGGCAGCATAAGGGTGAATTATTCATGGCTCGGTGGGCCCATGACACCTCAGGTCATCAGGGAAGAGATGCAACATATAGATGGGCTCGTGATCGAGGGGTGGACCTGACCATGGACACTATCGCACAGGTCATCCATGAATGTGAAACATGCGCTGCAATTAAGCAAGCCAAGCGGTTAAAGCCTCTTTGGTATGGAGGACGATGGCTGAAATATAAATATGGGGAGGCCTGGCAGATTGACTATATCACACTCCCACAAACCCGCCAAGGCAAGCGCCATGTGCTTCCAATGGTGGAAGCAACCACCGGCTGGCTGGAAACATATCCCGTGCCCCATGCCACCGCCCGGAACACTATCCTGGGCCTTGACAAACAAATCTTATGGTGACATGGCACCCCAGAAAGAATTGAGTCAGACAACGGGACTCATTTCTGGAACAATCTCATAGACACCTGGGCCAAAGAGCATGGCATTGAGTGGGTGTATCACATCCCCTATCATGCACCAGCCTCTGGGAAAATCGAGTGATACAATGGACTGTTAAAGACTACATTGAGAGCAATGGGTGGTGGGACCTTCAAACATTGGGATACACATCTAGCAAAGGCCACCTGGTTAGTCAACACTAGAGGATCTGCCAATCGAGCTGGCCCTGCCCAATCAGAACTTTTACATACTGTAGAAGGGGATAAAGTCCCTGTAGTGCACATGAAAAATATGCTAGGGAAGACAGTCTGGGTTACTCCTGCCTCAGGCAAAGGCAAACCCATTCGTGGGATTGCTTTTGCTCAAGGACCTGGGTGCACTTGGTGGGTGATGCGGAAGGACGGGGAAGTCCGATGTGTGCCTCAAGGGGATTTGATTTTAGGTGAGAACAGCCAATACATTAAATTGTATGCTATTAATTGCTATATAATCCTGCCACTGTATGTCATCATTATTATAATTTTTATATGCTGTATTAATGGTATCACAGTAAGAATCACCCAAATTAATGAAGAATGAACTTTGATAAAACTGAGTGAAGTGCAGTAGTGATGGAACCAGGACTGACTTCAGCATGCAACAATCCAACACTACACACCATCTGCCTGCTGTGCCCAATGTCACCCGCCTGCCACACCACACCAAAGCCTGATCCTGCTCTGCCGACTGAGCGGACTTCACACCATCCCTCCTGCCCGGACAGACTGTTATGACAGATGGAGCCCAAAGTCATGGACTGAATGAACTCAACAAACATTTTAAAGGGACATTTAAACGGACATTTTCAAGGCCTATAGACTAAGGGAATGATATCTGTGTGTATATGTATCAAAAGACAGTGGCGGTGATTAATTGAAAATGTATTGGAAAGTGTGGGACCTGGACATGACGTAGATGGTATAGAATAAGGGGTGGATACTGTCCTGGTTTCAGCTGTGATAGAGTTAATTTTCTTCCTAGTAGCTCGTATAGTGCAGTGCTTTGGATTTAGTAGGAAAAGAATGTTGATAACACACTGATGTTTTCAGTTGTTGCTAAGTAGTGTTTATCCTAAGTCAAGGATTTTTCAGCTTCTCATGCCCAGCCAGCAAGAAGGCTGGAGGGGCACAAGAAGCTGGGAGGGGACACAGCCAGGACAGCTGACCCAAACTGGCCAAAGGGATATTCCATACCATATGACCTCATGCCAGTATATAAACTGGGGGGAGTTGGCCGGGAGGGGTGGATTGCTGCTCGGGAATTAACTGGGCATCGGTCGGTGAGTGGTGAGCAATTGCATTGTGCATCACTGGTTTTGTATATTCAAATTCTTTTAGTATTTTTATTGTCATATTATTATCATTATTATTATTTTCTTCCTTTCTGTCCTATTAAACTGTCTTTATCTCAACCCACAAGTTTTACTTTTTTTTCGATTCTCTCCCCCATCCCACTGGGTGGGGGGAGTGAGCAAGCGGCTGTGTGGTGCTTAGTTGCCGGCTGGGGTTAAACCACGACAGACCCAGAACTGCACACAGTACTCCAGGTGAGGCCGCACCAATGCTAAATACAGTGGGATAATCACCTCTTTTGACTGGCTGGTTATACTGTGTTTGATGCACCCCAGGATGCAGTTTGCCCTCCTGGCTGCCAGGGCACACTGCTGACTCCTATTGAGCCTGCTGTCGACCAGCACCCCCAGATCCCTTTCTGCAGGGCTGCTCTCCAGCCACTCCTCTCCCAATCTATACTTGTGCCCGGCGTTACTCCGTCCCAGGTGCAGAATCCGGCATTTGGACTTGTTAAATTTCATCCCATTAATCATTGCCCAATGCTCCAATCTATCCAGATCCCTCTGCAAGGCCTCTCGTTCCTCGAGAGAGTCAACAGCACCTCCCAGCTTGGTATCATCAGCAAACTTGCTAATGGTGCATTCAACTCCTGCATCCAGATCGTTGATAAATATATTGAACAGAACTGGCCCTAGAATTGATCCCTGAGGAACACCGCTGGTGACCGGTTGCCAGCCAGATGTAGCCCCATTCACTACAACCCTTTGAGCCCTGCCCTTCAGCCAGTTCTTCACCCAGCGCACCATGAACCTGCTCATCCCATAGTTGGACAACTTGGCCAGAAGGATGCTGTGAGGGACAGTATCAAAAGCCTTCCTAAAATCCAGAAAAACTCCATCCACCGCCTTCCCTTCATCCACTAGGCGGGTGACCTTATCATAGGATATCAAATTAGTTAAACAGGACTTTCCCTTTGTGAACCCATGTTGACTGTGCCTGATGATTGCATTATTCTTTAAATGCCTTTCAGTATTACCCAGTATGATCTGCTCCATAATTTTTCCAGGAATTGAGGTTTTGTTTTATCTGTGACAGATTACTATTCATCATTTGTTAGATCTCAGAGGGAAAGGACAAGTATAACTAAACCTTTTACAATTCAGCTTTTGCACATGCTTTTACCTATAGTTCATTTTCATATGTCTAAATCTGATCTGATAATTTAGATTGATTTTTCATTTCTCAGTCTCCTGTGGGATTCATTTGCACTCAGCCAATTTTCATTCCATTCCCCCTCCCAAACTGAGTAATGCTCTACCACACACAAAAACAAAACACCAGTGCCATTGTAAAATTAAAAAAAAAACAATCTCCAAAAAACCAACCAAACAAAACACACCACACATCAACTTTAGAGCATGCATTGAGAGCTTTTAAAATTGCAAGCAATGTAATTGTCTTTTTGTTTGGATAGTGATAGGAACAATAGGATATTTTGCTAAGCCCTACAGTTCTAGGCAATTAATAAAGAGAGATTTTAAATCATAGCAACAATATACACTTGGCAAGGAAATGCATATTTAGAATTACTGAAATAGCTACAGGAGAAATTTTATGGATCCCCATTTAGTTACATGAGGAAAAGTTGCCCTTATGTGTGCCATTTTGCAAACATGCAGCAGTGAAACATAAAATTCTGGAAAAAAGCAGAACCTTGCAGTATGAGCAAGGGAGTAGGGGAGCAGGTTGTCAGAAATTTGTATTTCCCAGAGAAGGAAATTAATAAAGAGATATGGGACAAAATTGAAACAATGTAACATGTAAATAAAGACAGTGCCTAAATGGAAAAACAACAGAGAAAGGATAGAAAAAAAAAAACCAACCCCCCCCAAAAAAAACACCTCAGCATGCTAGCAAAGCAAAAAGAAAAGATACAGTAGGAATACTTGGAGGATCAAAGCAGAAAACTAGTGATAGATGGTTAATATGCTGCAGGTCTAAATTATTTTTTCATGTCAGTACACACAAAAGGAAAGAAGATAACATCCTAGGGACTGAGGCATGTTTTCCTAGGCTTGGAGGAGTGAATCGTTGAAAGGCTTTACCCTCATCATAAAACAGATAAGGCAATTAGAACTACTGAAAGTCAACAAAGCACTAGACCCAGATGACTTAAATCCCCAAATTATGAAAGTGGAAGAAAGGGAAACTGGAAACCTTATAGAAAAGATTTATGACAGCTTACTGAGAACAAGGTATTACTAAATCACTGGAGAAAGAATTGATGCAGTTACCATATTTAATAGAGGAAAGAAGGAGCCAGGGAACAAACGTGTTCAGCTGTAGGCAGAGATATAGGAAATACTCACTAGGAAAGATAAAAAATTTGTATGAGACTGAGATGAGATATGGAAATAATAAGGAGAAAGGGAGGACAGGGAACACACATTTGGTTTCTTTGGATGTCTGTTCACCTTCAGTATTGATCACCTAACACTAGGAAAGGGCATATGTAGTAATGGCCATTTATCTGGGTTTGAGGTAAGAATGTAATATGCAGCCAGAGACAGTCCACCCAGATCTGCATTCATGGTTGTTAGTTGAAGAGAGCAGTTCTTCCTGACAAGAGATCCAGCACAGGCAGCTGCATCAGTCAGTGGAGCATAAACATGTTCATTCCAGTGGTGGGTTCCAACCTTGCAGAAGCAGAAGGTAATTGAATAACCTGGCAGACACATCTGACCACTTAAGAGACATTTCAAAAGTGCCATGAGGCATGAAGACATGTAAATAATCCTTCAGAGACTACAGAGCAGCAGCAGAATGCCACTGAAAGACATGAGAGTCACAACACTGAAAGGACACTTTCAGAAGTGCCCTTAATAAGTGAGCGCTTTTATAAGTGCAGACACCACAATTTGAACTTATTTGCATGGTCAAGGCAAGATATAAAGGGAAAGCATTAAAGAGATTAATTTGATTTAAGGTCAAAACACAAAAAGCAATAAGTGGATGCTTGTAATACTCCCTTCCTTTTCTCCCCCAAAACACTCTGCCAAACTCATCCCTCTAAATTATGCTGTTAATTTACTCTGGGCATTAATTTGCACTTTTAATTTGCAGTTTCTATTTATAAAGAATTACTAGCTTCAGAAAAAGCAAAATCTCTAGGATCAGGTCAAAAATGCCTACTTAAACCTTTCTATTTGTGCACTTAGACTCTTGAGGGCAAACTTAGAGCTGCTGAATTTAAAATTACTCCAAACACTAATTTTCTTGCCATAATTTGAATTGGCACGTGGAGCTGAGAGTCAGGTAGTCAATTAGCCCACTAACTCCTTTAAAGATCTTCTCACATACCACTTCACATTACAAGTTGAGCAAAGTACTATACAATCAATACACTGAGGATATTTTTCAAGACCAGAAGTGTTAACATTTCCAACAAAATGAAGCTTATAAAAGCATAACCACAGTTATGGGAAGAGGCAGAGCCACAAGACAGCCTTTATATTTAAATAAATATACAATCTTCAAAGGCCTTCACCTTTCTTATCAGCAAGCCTGTTCACACTCTTGTCCAGAGTTTGTCACAGGATTTATCTTTTCTATGAGAGGAAGAAGTTTCTGTGGGAAGCACTGTTAAAAGACTGGCACACTTCATCTGTGTGAAACAATTTAAAGAAATACTACTATTTTTAGTTTCAGTGAGATGTTTAGTTCATTAAGTGGCACTGCTATCTGTTCTAATCACCATGTCTACCTCTTCTTATAGCCAACATTTTTGATCATCAGAAAACTAAAATAAGCTTGTCACATATACATCATCTCCAGAGTAAAAATAGGGACAAGAAAGGGCTGGATTCACTGAGGAAAAGAAAATCCAAGAATGAAGAAAGATTTACCATGCAGCTCAAAATGCTCATACGAGCACCAATGAATTAGAACCTGGTACCACACTAGAGTCAGACATCACATTTTATTTGTCTTCTAAAAAGTGCCTAAAGTATTTGTGTACTAAATCCATATACTGAGATGACAGCAAAAGATTTCATAATAAGGTCACACATCAATTAACACAAAAAATCAGCAGAACTACATTTACGGAAAAGAATTCTTGGAATATAGGATAGCAAAATCAGCATTGGAAAAGGGATTAAATGCACCAAATTAGGAAAGTTGGGACACATGGGTAAGAGGAATGCCGGAAGTTCAAAACAACTAATTTTTAAATGTAAAGACTGTGAGAAAAGAAACAAAAAAATAGTCACATTAGCATCTCCAATATTTTATAGGGGCAGCTCTTTGTAGCTCCATTCTGAATAGTCATCATCTAGCATTTAATATCTGTGTATTCACAACTACACAATTAACCTTACTAGAAGCTAAGAATCTAAGGACTGGCTCTCCACTCTTTGTACATATCATTTTCTTACTGTCTTTCAAAGCATTGATTGGACAAAGAAATTAACACAGCTGGCATTAAAGTGCAACACAATAACAGTCAGGAGCACACTTGCTAGTTATATACAATAAGATGAAAAACAAATAAGAGCTGTGATGTTTTTTGAATCAACACAGAATAGTTAGCTGCTAATTCAACTTCTGACACACTTTCTCTGTGCATACAATTTTTCTTTGCTCTTTTGTTTTTCACCTGTTATTTTGACTTTTCATCTTACCAAGTCAGACCATATCATCTTGGACAGCCTCAGGGGCATCTGAGCAATCAATTGCACAGAGTACAAAGGCTGAAAAAGCAACTGCAGGTACAAACTCTGCTATCCACCCAAGGGTACTGAGGGAGCTGGCGGAAGTGCTCACCAAGCCACTTTCCATCATTTATCAGCAGTCCTGGCTCACCGGGGAGGTCCCAGTTGACTGGAGGTTAGCCAATGTGATGCCCATCTACAAGAAGGGCCGGAAGGAGGATCCGGGGAACTACAGGCCTGTCAGTCTCTCCTCGGTGCCGGGGAAGGTTATGGAGCAGATCATCCTGAGTGCCATCACATGGCACGTACAGGACAACCAGGTGATCAGGCCCAGTCAGCATGGGTTGATGAAAGGCAGGTCCTGCTTGACTAACCTGATCTCCTTCTATGACAAGGTGACTCGTTTAGTGGATGAGGGAAAGGCTGTGGGTGTTGTCTACCTGGACTTTAGTAAAGCCTTTGACACTGTTTCCCACAGCATTCTCCTGGAGAAACTGGCTGCTCATGGCTTGGATGGGTGTACTCTTCTCTGGGTAAAAAAACTGGCTGGATGGCCGGGCCCAAAGTGTTGTGGTGAATGGAGTTAAATCCAGTTGGCGGCTGGTCACAAGTGGTGTTCCCCAGGGCTCAGTATTGGGGTCAGTTCTGTTTAATATCTTGTCCTGGTTTCGGCTGGGACAGAGTTAACTCTCTTCTTAGTAGCTGGTACAGTGCTGGGTTTTGGATTTAGTGTGAGAATGATGTTGATAACACTCTGATGTTTTAGTTGTTGCTAAGTAGCACTTATCTTCAGCCAAGGACTTTTCAGTTTCCCATGCTCTGCCAGCAAGCAGGTGTGCAAGAAGCTGGGAGGGAGCAGAGCCGGGGCAGCTGACCCGAACTAGCCAAAGGGGTATTCCATACCATGGAACGTCATGCCCAGTATATAAACAGGGGAGAGTTGGCCGGGCGGCGCGGATCGCGGTTCGGGAACTAACTGGGCATCGGTCAGCGGGTGGTGAGCAATTGCATTGTGCATCACTGGTTTTTTTTCTTCCCCCCCTTCCTTTTTTGTTATATTCCTTTTCATTACTATTATTATTATTATATTTCATTATTACTATTGTTAGTATTATATTTTACTTTAGTTATTAAACTGTTCTTATCTCAACCCATGAGTTTTACTTTTTTTTTTCCTCTTTCCTCCTCCTCACCCCACTGGGAGGGGGAAGGGGGAAGCGGCTGCGTGGTGCTTAGTTGCTGACTGGGGTTAAACCACGACATATCTTTATCAATGATCTGGATGAGGGGATCGAGTGTACCCTCAGGAAGTTTGCAGATGACACCAAGTTGGGTGGGAGTGTTGATCTGCTTGAGGGTAGGAAGGCTCTACAGAGGGATCTGGACAGGCTGGATCGATGGGCCGAGGCCAAGTGTATGAGATTCAACAAGGCTAGGTGCTGGGTCCTGCACTTGGGTCACAACAACCCCATGCAACGCTACAGGCTTGGGGAAGAGTGGCTGGAATGCTGCCCAGCGGAAAAGGACCTGGGGGTGTTGGTCGACAGCTGCCTGAACATGAGCCGGCAGTGTGCCCAGGTGGCCAAGAAGGCCAAGAGCATCCTGGCTTGTATCAGAAATAGTGTGGCCAGCAGGACTAGGGAAGTGATCGTCCCCCTGTACTCGGCACTGGTGAGGCTGCACCTCGAATACTGTGTTCAGTTTTGGGCCCCTCACTACAAGAAAGACATTGAGGTGCTGGAGTGTGTCCAAAGAAGGGCAATGAAGCTGGTGAAGGGTCTAGAGAACAAGTCCTATGAGGAGCGGCTGAGGGAGCTGGGGTTGTTTAGCCTGGAGAAAAGGAGGCTGAGGGGAGACCTTATCGCTCTCTACAACTACCTGAAAGGAGGTTGTAGCGAGGTGGGTGTCGGTCTCTTTTCCCAAGTACCAAGTGATAGGATGAGAGGAAACGGCCTCAGGTTGCGCCAGGGGAGGTTTAGATTGGATACTGGGAAAAAGTTCTCCACCAAAAGGGTTGTCAAGCATTGGAACAGGCTGCCCAGGGAAGTGGTGGAGTCACCATCCCTAGAGGTATTCAAAAGATGTGTAGACATGGCACTTAGGGACATGGTTTAGTGGTGGACTTGGCAGTGTTAGGTTAATGGTTGGACTTGATGATCTTAAAGGTCTTTTCCAACCTAAATGATTCTATGATTCTATGATTCTATCTCTGATTCCATTTTGTGCACTGCAATCATCCATTGCTTAAGACTTCAAAAACTGCAAAGCTAACTCTGTGCTTTATAAATCACACTACTTTTACAGAACCGTCCCCTTCAGCTATTAAATTAATTGGTTTTGTATAAACATGCACCAAATCTTATTGTTCCCTTCCAAGCTTCCAAAGTGCATAGCTTACTCCAGAGGGAAGAGAGGCTGAGAGAGAAGTGGAAGATCATAATAAAAAAAAAAAAAATTAAAAAAAGAAGAGAACCCCAGCTACTATATTCTGGCTAGTCAAAAACTATACAAAACAATGCTTATCCTCAGGATTCATCCCTGTTAAAACAGTTTCTGGCATTATTTGAATGCAGCATAAGTTTCCAAAGAATGTTCAGTTCTCCAATACAGTGAAACAGACTTTTTTTCTCATTCATATTCTCATTTAATTAGCATAAGCACAGGAAAATGCTATAAGGCTGACCTTCAGGCAAACAAACAAAAGGTTAGCATCCATACCTCACCTACGTTTTGGTTTTTTTCCCAAACACCAAGCTATGGGATACCTTAAGCAGGTAGTGAAGACATATGCCACTAAAAGGAGATATCCCATTACACTGACACAACATCCCCTTGTGCACCTAGCCATTACACATTCTTGGAAATTCCCCCCATAGCATCTGTTTACATGGCATTTTGCAGGCAAGCACATGAAAATTCCACCCAAACTCTGAGCCAGCAGGACACATGCCAGCTCTGAATGAAAAACCATACTGTTGCATTTAGCACATCATCAAGCCTCAAATGATAAACTCTGCTCAGCAGTAAGCAACTTTAAATCCTGGCATTTCTTAACTTTTCACTGTTTAACTATATTGTGGTGGGTTGACCCTGGCTGGATGCCAGGTGCCCACCAAAGCCGCTCTATCACTCCCCCTCCTCAGCTGGACAGAGGAGAGAAAATAAAACGAAAGGCTCGTGGGTCGAGGACAGGGAGATCACTCACCGATTACTGTCATGGGCAAAACAGACTCGACTTGGGGAAAAATTAGTTTAACTTTTTACTAGTCAAATCAGAGCAGGATAATGAGAAATAAAACCAAATCTTAAAACACCTTCCCCCCACCCCTCCCTTCTTCCCAGGCTCAACTTTACTCCTGATTTTTCTCTACCTCCTCCCCCCAAGCAGCAGAGCAGCGCAGGGGGACGGGGAATGGGGGTTTGGGTCAGTTCATCACATGTTGTTTCTGCCGCTCCTTCCTCCTCAGGGGGAGGAGGACTCACACTCTTCCCCTGCTCCAGCATGGGGTCCCTCCCATGGGAGACAGTCCTTCACGAACTTCTCCAACGTGAGTCCTTCCCACGGACTACAGTTCTTCACGAACTGCTCCGGCATGGGTCCCATCCACGGGGTGCAGTCCTTCAGGAACAGACTGCTCCAGCGTGGGTCCCCCATGGGGTCACAAGTCCTGCCAGCAAACCTGCTTCAGCGTGGGCTCCTCTCTCCACGGGGCCACAGGTCCACAGGTCCTGCCAGGAGCCTGCTCCAGCGCGGGCTTCCCACAGGGTCACAGCATCCTTTGGGCATCCACCTGCTCCGGCGTGGGGTCCTCCACGGGCTGCAGGTGGATATCTGCTCCACCGTGGACCTCCATGGGCTGCAGGGGGACAGCCTGCCTCACCATGGTCTTCACCAGGGACTGCAGGGGAATCTCTGCTCCGGCACCCGGAGCACCTCCTCCCCCTCCTTCTTCCCTGACCTTGGTGTCTGCGGAGTTGTTCCTCTCACATCTTCTCACTCCTCTCTCTCTGGCTGCAACTGCAACTCCCCTGTAACTTCTTCTCCCTTTCTTAAATATGTTATCCCAGAGGTGCTACCACTGTTGCTGATGGGCTCGGCCTTGGCCAGTGGCGGGTCTGTCTTGGAACCCGCTGGCATTAACTTTATCGGACATAGGGGAAGCTTCTAGCAGCTTCTCACAGAAGCAACCCCTGTAGCCCCCCCCCCACTACCAAAACCTTGCCACGCAAACCCAATACATATATTAAAACCAAAAATGCCTGCTTGCAATATATTAAGTAGCAAGATTAGGAGTTTTCCTCTATAGCACCTCCCTAGGACTTGAGCTAATGGCAGTAATAAAAGACTGGCTTTCATTTTGTGGCCCTATCTGTAGGGGGAAAAGACACACACCTTGCCAATTTGTTTTGCAGCTTTTTGCAAGACAGTAATGCAATCTGAGATCTGGGAGGAGCGATTCTGCAGGCAAGCAAGCCATAGTTAATGTGCCAGTCAAAATGATCTAGCTGCTTCTGAGAAAAAGGTTAGAAAAAATGCAATGCTTAAAAAAAATCATGATCTTAATGAAAATATTTATCATTTTTGGCTTCCCTGTTCCCTTGCTAACAACAAGATCTATGAAAACCACTGCTAAAACATCCAAGATTCAAACAGAGGACAGCAACCTACTATTGCTGCCAATTACTTGATTACTTCAAAGGATTGCTTCTATATGATAGATCAAAGATTTCAGTCTATTTAGAACCAAAAAAGCACCTTAAAGAAAGTAGTATGATTTTTAAAAAGTCAAGCACTCAAGAGTAACAAAGAAATGAAACTAAGACCTGCTTATACAACATTAATTCAACTGCCTGTTTACATACGCTAAGGTCAGCTCTAACAGGGAAGGGAGCTAAAAGGACACCAGCTTTAAGACACTTCTCAAAGTCAGAGCTAGTAATATTCACTGCAAAATGATTATCATCCAGAAAGTTACTTATGTACTATCCTGTCTAGTTTCAGTTAAGAAGTAGCAATGGTTTGTGCATGCTTTTGGAATTTTCAGTTTGCCTATATGAAAAATAGGTTTCAGTACATAAAGCAATTATATGTGCACTTAGAGCCAAATCCCAAACCACCAGTCCAACATTCCCCTCACAACAGATTAATAGTTTGTATATATTTCAGCAGCAGGGCAGTCATTAAAATTTTCTGCTTAATGTTGGGAGTCTGAGCCTTGCCCAAGGGTCCTTCTAGTTTCTAAAAAGGCAGGTGGGGGTTGTGAACAATCCACCAGCAGAAGTGTGAAGTCTAACATTACATTCTGAATGTGCTTGTATTAGTAAGAGAGGGGGCTGAATCTGAACAAAACTTCAGAAGTTCAGTATTACATGTATCATTTTATATCTGAGGCGATCAGCTCCGGTGCAGGCGCGTTCCGCAGCGGGGCGGGGGATCGCGACGTGCAAGGGGGGTTTCCTGAGCCGGGGAAACGCCAGGAGAGCGCGGAGACCTGCCAGGAGCCGGCAGCTCTCACGAGAGCGAGCGGATGACGAGGCATGGGCGGGGCCAGGAGTAACGGCGGCCACCCCCCACTCCCACAAAAGGCAGCCCTAGGGAGCGCTAGCGACTAGGAGTGTTGCGATCAGGACGGGCAAACAGGGCGCGGTGCGTCAGCCAGGGTGTGGCGCGGCAGTTCGCACGGGAGGGCTCCTCTTCGAAGGAGGGACATTCCACTGGCCGAGTGGAGAGGCTTGAAGTACACATAACCCAGCAACCAGGCACCGTTCTGTGACCATCTGCACAGGTCAAGGGCACTCATCCTACCTGACCCTCAAGGCAGAATGGTGGGCACTCGTCTGAGAGCAAAGGCTGCAGCTCCGGCTGGGGGTCTGCACCATCTACCCCAGCAGTGGCCGATGCCTCCACCCAGACAGAGCTGCTGAAGGGAGAGGCTGCAGTGCAGACCTCGGACTGCGGGAAGTGCCTAGACCTTTCTCCTGGGGCAGGGACAGGCAGCAGACCTGCCTGCAAAAGGTGTGCCCAGGTGGAGGACCTCCTGCAGCAGGTGGCTGAGCTGCAGGAGGCAGTGAGAAGGCTGCGTAGCATCAGGGAGGCTGAGAAGGAGTTCGATAGCTGGTTCCAAGTGTGGTCTGCAGTGGACCCACAGCCAAAAACTCCCCCACTGGCACACACAAAAGGGAGGGGGACCAATAATGCAGAAGAATGGAAGCTTGCAACGGCAAGGACCTGCAGGAGGAAGGGACTTCCCCCGAAGCCTGAGGTGCCCTTGCAGAACCGCTTCACCGCTCTGCAGACTGAAGAGGAAAGACCCGTCGCATCAGGAGAGATGCTGGAGCTGAGTAAGGCAGCCCAATCTGCTCCCCATATAACAACCAGTGCAACTAAGAAAAGGCAACGGGTGATAGTAGTAGGTGACTCTCTTCTGAGAGGTACGGAGGCACCCATTTGCTGATCTGACGCACTCTCTAGAGAGGTGTGCTTCTTACCAGGGGCTCATATCAGGGATGTCACCGAGAGACTACCAAGCCTCGTACAGTCCACTGACTATTATCTGCTGCTGTTGTTTCACATGGGCACCAGTGATACAGCCAGGAGCAGTCTGAGGAGTATCAAGAAGGATTACAGAGCCCTGGGAGCAGCGGTAAGGGACTCTGGAGCGCAGGTAGTTTTTTCATCAATCCTCCCAGTCAAAGGGAGGGGGTCTGAAAGGGCCAGTCAAATCTGGCGAATCAACAAATGGTTACGGGACTGGTGCCACAGCCAGGGGTTCGGCTACTTAGACCGTGGGACTTGCTTTGAGAAACCTGGTCTGCTGGGGGCTGATGGGGTCCATCTGTCAGAGAAGGGGAAGAGCATCTTTGGTCGTAGGCTTGCCAAGCTGGTGAAGAGGGCTTTAAACTGAAGTTGCCGGGGGAGGGGAACCTCAATCCACCCCACTCCTACCAGTCAGCACAAAGGAATTCCAGCCACTCCAGCCAGTAAGTCAGCTTCATTGGGGGCCCAACTTAAATGCCTGTATACAAACGCACGTAGCATGGGGAATAAACAAGAGGAGTTAGAGACGTGCGCACATCTGCAGGGCTATGATCTTATTGGCATCACGGAGACGTGGTGGGATGGCTCCTATGACTGGAGTGTTGGAATGGAAGGATACAGGCTCTTTAGGAAGGACAGGCAGGGGAGATGAGGAGGGGGTGTCACCCTCTATGTCAATGACCAGCTGGAGTGCATGGAGCTCTGCCTGGGGATGGATGAGGAGCCGACCGAGAGCTTATGGGTCAGGATTAAAGGGAGGGCAGGGACAGGTGACATTATAGTGGGGGTCTGCTACAGGCCATTCGACCAGGAAGACCGAGAGGATGAGGACCTCTATAGACAGATAGGAGCAGCCTCCCATTCACAAGCCCTGGTCCTCATGGGGGACTTGAACCACCCCAATACCTGTTGGAGGGACAACACAGCAGGGCATAAGCAATCCAGGAGGTTCCTGGAATGCATTGATGACAACTTCCTTCTCCAAGTGATGGAGGAGCCAACGAGGAGAGGTGCTATGCTGGACCTTGTTCTCACCAACAAGGAGGGGTTGGTGGGGAATGTGAAGCTCAAGGGCAGCCTTGGCTGCAGTGACCATGAAATGGTGGAGTTCAAGATCCTTAGGGCAGCGAGGAGGGCGCACAGCAAGCTCGCTACCCTGAACTTCAGGAGAGCAGACTTTGGCCTCTTCAGGGATCTGCTTGATAGAGTACCATGGGATACAGCCCTGGAGGGAAGAGGGGCCCAAGAAAGCTGGTTAATATTCAAGGATCACCTCCTCCAAGCTCAGGAGCGATGCATCCCAACAAAGAGGAAGTCAGGCAAAAATGCCAGGAGGCCTGCATGGATGAACAAGGAGCTCCTGGACAAACTCAAACACAAAAAGGAAGCCTACAGAGGGTGGAAGCAAGGACAGGTAGCCTGGGAGGAAAACAGAGAAATTGTCCGAGCAGCCAGGGAACAGGTTAGGGCTTAAGCCAAAGCCCTGATAAAATTAAATCTGACCAGGGACATCAAGGGCAACAAGAAAAGCTTCTATAGGTACATCGGTGATAAAAGGAACACTAGGGAAAATGTGGGCCCTCTCCGGAAGGAAACGGGAGACCTGGTTACCCGGGACATGGAGAAGGCTGAGGTACTCAATGGCTTTTTTTGCCTCAGTCTTCACCAGCAAGTGCTCCAGCCACACCACCCAAGTCACAGAAGGCAAAGGCAGGGACTGGGAGAATGAAGAACCGCCCACCATAGGAGAAGATCAGGTGGTTCGAGACCATCTAAGGAATCTGAAGGTGCACAAGTCCATGGGACTTGATGAGATGCATCCGAGGGTCCTGAGGGAACTGGCGGATGAAGTGGCTAAGTCACTCTCCATCATATTTGAAAAGTCGTGGCAGACTGGTGAAGTTCCCACTGACTGGAAAAGGGGAAACATAACCCCCATTTTTAAAAAGGGGAAAAAGGAAGACCCAGGGAACTACAGGCCAGTCAGTTTCACCTCTGTGCCTGGCAAGATTATGGAGCAGATCCTCCTGGAAACTATGCTAAGGCACATGGAAAATAAGGAGGTGATTAGTGACAGCCAACATGGCTTCACTAAGGGCAAATCGCACCTGACAAACTTGGTGGCCTTCTACGATGGGGTTACAGAGTTGGTGGATAAGGGAGGAGCAACAGATGTCATCTACCTGGACTTGTGCAAAGCATTTGACACTGTCCCACATGACATCCTTGTCTCTAAATTGGAGAGACATGGATTTGATGGATGGACCACATGGTGGATAAGGAATTGGCTGGATGGTCGCACTCAAGGAGTTGCGGTCAACGGCTCGATGTCCGAGTGGAGACCAGTGACGAGTGGCATTCCTCAGGGGTCGATATTGGGACCAGTGCTGTTTAACATCTTTGTCGGCAACATGGACAGTGGGATTGAGTGTACCCTCAGCAAGTTTGCCAACGCCACCAAGCTGTGTGGTGCGGTCGACACGCTGGAGGGAAGGGATGCCATCCAAAGGAACCTTGACAGGCTTGAGAGGTGGGCCTGTGCAAACCTCATGAAGTTCAACAAGGCCAAGTGCAAGGTCCTGCACATGGGTCGGGGCAATCCCAAGCACAAATACAGGCTGGGGGATGAGTGGATTGAGAGCAGCCCTGTGGAGAAGGACTTGGGGGTATTAGTGGATGAAAAACTGAATATGAGCCAGCAATGTGCGCTCGCAGCCCAGAAAGCCAACCTTATCCTGGGCTGCATCAAAAGAAATGTGGATAGCAGGTTGAGGGAGGTGATTCTCCCCCTCTACTCCGCTCTGGTGAGACCCCACCTGGAATACTGTGTGCAGCTCTGGGGCCCCCAGCATAAGAAAGACATGGACCTGCTCAAGCGGGTCCAGAGGAGGGCCACGAAGATGATCAGGGGGCTGGAGCACCTCCCCTATGAGGACAGGCTGAGAGAGAGTTGGGGTTGTTCAGCCTGGAGAAGAGAAGGCTGCAGGGAGACCTTATAGCAGCCTTCCAGTACCTAAAGGGGGCCTACAAGAAAGCTGGAGAGGGACTTTTGACAAGGGCCTGTAGTGATAGGACAAGGGGTAATGGCTTTAAACTGAAAGAGGGTAGATTTAGATTAGATGTAAGGAAGAAGTTCTTCACTGTGAGGGTGGTCAGGCACTGGAACAGGTTGCCCAGAGAGGTGGTGGATGCCCCCTCCCTGGAAGTGTTCAAGGTCAGGTTGGATGGGGCTTCGAGCAACCTGGTCTAGTGGAAGGTGTCCCTGCCCATGGCAGGGGGGTTGGACTAGATGATCTTTCAAGGTCCCTTCCAACCCAAACCATTCTATGATTCTATGATCCAAGACAGATTTTGCAAGAGGATTGAATCTTAGTCTTGATGTGAAGTGTGAAAGTCCTCACCACTTGCTAGCCAGATGAAAGAGGAAAAAAATCCTTCAGGGGTTCATCTAAGTTTACCTTGTAACTATGGAGTTAATACTGAGGTTGGGTAAATACTTCTCTAACATTTTCTTGTGTAAATGTTGATTCCAGTCTAAGTGACCAAACATCACTGCATTCCTTTCCTGTGAACGTGGCAATTCCTAAAACTGAGGCAAGTACAGCATTTCAGCAGGGAGAGCTTGAACCTCAGGACACTCCCTATGAGTCTGCAACACTCCCTCACTCCTCTCATCTGTCCATGATGTTATGTTGCATACTTTAATGATCACAAAATAATTTTTCTTAAATGACCTCTGCTCCATTCTGTATGTTCCAGACTTGGAGGGTGAATCAAGGCTGCACATGTAGTACAAAAGGCTGTCTTCTGCAAGTACTCTGTTTGGCCAAAAAGCTGGAAGAGTATGAATGAAGCCAGAACTGCAGAAAGAAGAGTCTGTTTTCATAGTCAAGGCTGATAAGTGATAATCTGAAGCGTTTTTCTCTGGACCTGTCCCTGTCATAACACTTTTCTTTAAATTTAAGTTTAGTTAGTGCTATACAATGCCAAGTCCATGGAAAAAAAAATAGAAAAAAATTCATTCCAAGGCTTCTGAAGCTGGACACCCTAAGTGGGGGATAGCACTGAATTGCAAAATTTAATTCTAATCTATTAAGTTGTGAAATATGGTGCCTTTTAACTTGCTGAAAATGTTCTGAAAATATTAGTCATGCCTGACTAATATTTGAGAACACTTAGGTACTGTTGTGGCAACTTCCACATAAGAAACCATTAGGAAGTTAATAAATCTGTTTACCTAGCATAATTTTAAGAAAGCACAGTGAATATGGTCAAATTTAGACAGTAAATTACTTGTTATTTCATCATCAATTACAGTATGCAGAAGTAGTACAGCAAATAAAGGTAGCATAATATATTGGGCCCTATAAGGAAACCTTAAAGGCACAGGAGCAGGCTGTCCCTATGTGCCGAAAGATGAGCTGGTGGGAAAGAAGACTGGCCTGGCTGAACAGAGAGCTTTGGCTGGAACTCAGGGGAAAAAAAAAAAGAGAGTTTATGACCTTTGGAAGAAGGGGCAGGCCACTCAGGAGGACTACAAGGATGTCGTGAGGTTATGCAGGGAGAAAATTAGAAGGGCCAAAGCCCAACTAGAACTTCATCTGGCTACTGCCATAAAAGACAATAAAAAATGTTTCTATAAATACATTAGCAACAAAAGGAGGGCTAAGGAGAATCTCCATCCTTTATTGGATGCGGGGGGAAACATAGTGACAAAGGATGAGGAAAAGGCTGAAGGTACTTAATGCCTTCTTTGCCTCAGTCTTTAATAGTAAGACCAGTCGTTCTCGGGGTACCCAGCCCCCTGAGCTGGAAGACAGGGACGGGGAGCAGAATGAAGCCCCCATAATGCAAGGGGAAATGGTTAGTGACCTGCTACACCGCTTAGACACACACAAGTCTATGGGGCCGGGTGGGATCCACCCAAAGGTACTGAGGGAGCTGGTGGAAGTGCTCACCAAGCCACTTTCAATCATTTATCAGCAGTCCTGGCTCACCGGGGAGGTCCCAGTTGACTGGAGGTTAGCCAATGTGACTCCCATCTACAAGAAGGGCCGGAAGGAGGATCCGGGGAACTACAGGCCTGTCAGTCTGTCCTCGGTGCTGGGGAAGGTTATGGAGCAGATCATCTTGCGTGCCATCACATGGCACGTACAGGACAACCAGGTGATCAGGCCCAGTCAGCATGGGTTGATGAAAGGCAGGTCCTGCTTGACTAACCTGATCTCCTTCTATGACAAGGTGACCTGCTTAGTGGACGAGGGAAAGGCTGTGGGTGTTGTCTACCTGGACTTTAGTAAAGCCTTTGACACTGTTTCCCACAGCATTCTCCTGGAGAAACTGGCTGCTCATGGCTTGGATGGGTGTACTCTTCTCTGGGTAAAAAAACTGGCTGGATGGCCGGGCCCAAAGTGTTGTGGTGAATGGAGTTAAATCCAGTTGGCGGCCGGTCACAAGTGGTGTTCCCCAGGGCTCAGTATTGGGGCCAGTTCTGTTTAATATCTTTATCAATGATCTGGATGAGGGGATCGAGTGCACCCTCAGGAAGTTTGCAGATGACACCAAGTTGGGCGGGAGTGTTGATCTGCTTGAGGGTAGGAAGGCTCTACAGAGGGATCTGGACAGGCTGGATTGATGGGCCGAGGCCAAGTGTATGAGATTCAACAAGGCTAGGTGCCGGGTCCTGCACTTGGGTCACAACAACCCCATGCAATGCTACAGGCTTGGGGAAGAGTGGCTGGAATGCTGCCCAGCGGAAAAGGACCTGGGGGTGTTGGTCGACAGCTGCCTGAACATGAGACGGCAGTGTGCCCAGGTGGCCAAGAAGGCCAAGAGCATCCTGGCTTATATCAGAAATAGTGTGGCCAGCAGGGCTAGGGAAGTGATTGTCCCCCTGTACTCGGCACTGGTGAGGCCGCACCTCAAATACTGTGTTCAGTTTTGGGCCCCTCACTACAAGAAAGACATTGAGGTGCTGGAGTGTGTCCAAAGAAGGGCAACGAAGCTGGTGAAGGGTCTAGAGAACAAGTCGTATGAGGAGCAGCTGAGGGAACTGGGGTTGTTTAGCCTGGAGAAAAGGAGGCTGAGGGGAGACCTTATCGCTCTCTACAACTACCTGAAAGGAGGTTGTAGCGAGGTGGGTGTCGGTCTCATAATTCAGAAAACTCTCTGTAAACATTGAGAGAAGTGTGTCTTGTTTGGTTTTGTTATTGTGCCTGCTAGTGGTAACACTTAAGTTTCTGAGAAGCTTCTTGCTGAGTCTAGACTGAAGTACATCCTAATTACCATAATCCTACCAGGCAATAAAAAAAAAAAAATCAAGCTCACATACCTCCCTTGCCATGTTCAAGAGGGACAATTTGATACATATAAGGTACATAAATTACTTTTTCTGGGTGAATATCATTACTATGGCTTAGATTAAGAGAAAAGTTCTTCTAGACTGCACATAATGTCAAACTTGTTCCAAGGTTTATGAGATTATTTACTCTTTAGGGTGTTTCCTCATTGCTCATAAATTATTATTATATACTCAGAAGCCTTTGAGCATATTCTGGAATATGGCACTTAGCATGATAGCATTTAACTGGCATATATCCATATTTCATATTTGGAAGTATCTTATTTGTCATCTTCTTTTGAAGATCTGAGGTTAGATTTGACTTTCTAGGCAAATGACAATGCACACCAATTTTTTTTATTTGCAGAAAAATCCCCCACAAATTCCATATTACATATAAATTTGCTTTGAAAAAGCAAATCCATTGTGTTTGTACAGATAAGCTATGCACAAATCTTTAATCCTGTTTCATGCCAGCAAAAGGAAACATTTTAACCATAGCATGGAAATATTTTGCAGGTGCTGAAAATGAAGTACAATGGAATAGTTTAATTGCTGGAATATGAAAGATTCCATTAAAAATTCAAGCAAATCAATATTAAGAAAAATAGCATTCTGTCACATGTAAGATCTTTCTATAATCTTTTTAGTCTTTGTTCAAATGTGTTGTCAGGAGAGGATTCTTACCATTACACAAAAAGATATTCTCAGCTTCTTCAAACCTCTTTCCATTTACTGTGTAGCAAGTAAAGTCAGGAATTCAAGAATGTAACCTGTGTGGCCTATTTTGATGGACATGCTCTGAGATTGCAATTCCATAAGTGATTAACGCAGAGGAAACAAATGACTCCTTGTCATCTATTGGCTGAAGAAATTGCCATCACGGTTGTCAAAGAAAGCAGCAGAAGTTACTGAAAGGAAGAAGAAATGAGCATCCCTCTGGGCATCAAGTTTACAGCACTAAGCTATTTCACTGCAATATAGAGGGTATTTCAAATTCAGATAATTCTTCACAGCATGACTGACTGTATAGAATAACCTTGCACACTAGAAGGATATTAACAATTTCTATAAAGTATTATTTAATCCCTTATTTTTTGCTAAAGAAAACTGTTGAGAAGAGTCTATCATTAACTAGCAGGTGATCACACACGTTCTTTTGTGACTGTTGAAAATGGAAAGGAAATACAATTATTAATGCCTTCATCAGAATATTGTCCTGATTATTGGCACTGATCCCTTAAAAAAATACTGACAAATCAAATTAACCATCAAAAGAAAAACAACCTGAAAGGAGTTCACTTTGTGAGGGAAGATTAGAAGAGCTATAGATTTCTCAAGTAGCAGAGCCAAAACCTGACTATGGAAAGAAAGTCTGTAAATACTTTGTAATAATTTGTAATACAAAATTATATTCATTCACTGAAGCTAGACCATGAGCATTCATATTCTTACTTTTTCCTTCTTTCATATCCTTTTCTTCAGAAGTCCACATGTGACCATTTATCCATGGCAACAAGCATAAAATGTGGGTCCTAGCTGTTTGTTAAGCATCCATATTAGTCTATCCCCACAGCTTGGATAATGTAAATAGCTTTTGTCCCAACAAAATCCCAGAATTATAGGAGTAACAAAACATAAAGGCTGGTCATGTTGCTTGAGGAGCTGGAAGGTCCTTCTTACAGGTGTTTGTTCACAATCTTAGAGATGTTTGGTCTCTCCAGCCAAAAGAAGGGAGACTTTAATTATGGATCAGTTGTAACCAAGGTCTTCCAGGTCTTCAAGGGATCTTAGGAGGCTTTTTCCACATGATGGAACACAATGAGATTTCTAAACATCACACAGCAAGAGTGAATGTTTTTCTAACTTCCTGCCCCCAAGACTCTGCTTACCAAAGATTAGATGGTAAGACCACAGACCACAAGATGAAATTAAGGGGGACAGGCCCACCGAAAGGAAGGAGGAAGTGTAAGCAATCATCTGTTACTGTTGTACAACTATTTCCACTCCCACTCCTCCTTCCCTTCCTACTTTACTTTCTCAATTTATGAAAGAATTAGAATAGGAAAAGTTTGTCATACATTCAGTTATCTCCAGTGGCTTACGCAGGACAGCATCTAGCAAATGAACAATTAAACATTTTTGTCCCTACCCTCAAGCTCTCTGAAGGTAATCGTAAAAAAGCTTGTTCTTAATTTTTTTCTTCAGTTTTAGCTTAAGTATTACCTAAATCTTCTTACTAAAGAGACATGACTAATCATGTCAGCAATGACACTAAGGGTCAAGCTGATATATCAATAAACAAATCTGGATCCAGGATTTTTTTTCTCCTTTTTTAAAAACAGCACAGTCATTGACTATTCAATTTAGACCTGAAATTCAGGTTTTATTTAAACAAAAGGTACAATAAATTAAATAATTTCTTTAAAACATGAAAGTTTGGCCACACAATTACAACATCCTGTGCTAATATAAGAACAGGAGGGTAGACCTATTCAAAAAGTGAAGATTGCCAAGTCTCAAAACATGGAACACGGTCTGGATCCGGACTTTGAGCAAAAATATTAAATCAAGTGATAAGTTCTTTCTTCCTTAGTCTCTACAGTTCAAATTTGTGAATTGAAAGAGCTTTGCAACCATTGAAAGAGCTTGTGCAACCTGATGCATGCTTAATGCAGGTACTTCCAAAAATAGTATTTTCATATTACTGCACTTTAAAGAACTTCAAAAGCTGTTTAGTTACAAACACACTTCCTGACTCATTATAATCTCATTGACGGTTACAGAGTATTATTTTCTCTATTAGTGAAAGCCTCAAATTGCTAGAATGTGTATATATGATCAAAATATATCAGTATAGTCAAAGAACACATTTCACTTGTGCCAAGCTAGGATAGAGGATGAAGCACACCTTGCAGTCTAGATACTGAAAAGAGGACTCTCTGTTATAAAGCACTTATTTTGATTAACAATAGAGCTTAATTGTACTAGTCATCTTCTATCCATTAGCTTACTTTGGGATACTGCAGCCAGATCAAACAAAGATAAGAGATGGGTCAAAACTGTTTAAAGAGGAACAGAGAAATCTCTACCTTTAAGGTCATTTGGGGAAGGAGCATTCTTGGCCATCTTAGGTGCTTTTTCCACTAACAAGCTGATTGAGGTTGGTTAGCTGGAGTACTGAATAGTTTCAGTAATGAGCTAAATAAATGTAATGCGCATTGATTACACCTCAAAAACTAAGAGCCATCAGATTGCTTTCTAATCTGTACAGAGCTTAAAAGTAATTCATAATTATCTGAATAATGGGGATCAAAGCTTAAAAGTAATTCGGTATTGGTATATTTTAAACTTCACCTTTACATCAAAAGACAGATATAAAAACTGGGCTGTTTTACTTGGGTGCCTTAAGCCTCTGGGTTAAAGTACAGGTTAGTTCTTCAGTTTTGGTGGTATAAGAAACTTGTACAAAGTATCCCTGACTAAGACATGGCTCTTCATCTCTCAATTTTGCATGCTTTGGTAATTGGTTTTAATCACAGGACTGTGTTTTATCTGCAGATGTCACTTCATAGCATGGAGGTAAACATCTGGCTAATAGGGTTGTACTGGACTCCTTTTTTGTTCCCTCCCATTCCTCAAAACCTATGTATCTATGTTTGACAGTGGGCTGCCTCCCTTCCTCAAGGCATAGGAAGGAGACATAGTAAACAAATACATAAAAATCCGAGTGGCTAGTTCTGAACGTAGAAAGCTGTATTTCAATACATGCTCCTTAAATGGAAGCTTTCCTTGTGTTGGCAACATCAGCAACACTACTGGTTTACCTTATGGAGAACAGTTCTAAAATATATGGTAGACAGATCATTTACAGATGCTCAATCCCAAAATATGTCTTGATTTATAACACAGTGTAGTATGTTATAGAAGTATTATCTTGGTCCAAGGTAAACAACAAGTACAAAATAGGTACAATATTTGTCACCAAGTAAGAGTGTCTGCATATATGAATTACAAGGTAAAGAGAAATAAAATCAAAATTATTTTGACCAAGTTTTGGTCTCCCATTTACAAATGAATACTTCATTGTCCTTATCCTGGGCATAGCTGCACGCCTTATTTTTCCCTAAACTAGAAGCCAAAGATCAAGAGACAATGATAGATCCAGATTTGCAGAGGTTAAATCCCACCTACATTCTTGTGACATATTTCTTACTGGCTAGGTGACTACCAAGGCCACAGCCAGTTGATCAAAGGCTGTACAAGCACCAGGTACAGGCATCTAGGTGGAATGCTTAGGTGGAATGCTTAGGTAGAACACTAGGTAGGCATTTAGGTAGAGGTCAGATGAATACGGGCCCAAGAATCATATTCAAACAGATCTCATCTTGCAAGGGAGCCACCTTTTTATATGACAGCTGCTGAAAACATGCCTTTGTCTAATTTTCACAGCTCTCAAATCAAAAACTCCTCCCCCAGTTTAAACTAATATAACAGAATTTCAGTTTAGCAAAAGCTTAAGAGTGCAGATTTCCAACAAATTATCTTCATCAGGAATAACCCAGAAAAGTCCTGTCTTTCTGTCTGCCATGTCTGAACATGGAAAGTTGTATCAAGCCAAACCACACTGTGTGACTACTCCTTACATAGTTCTGGTCCTCCCCTGTCACTTCATTTTTTTCAATTTTTTGGGAGCAGACCAGACAAGGTGGTCATTCCTCAGGAGTCCTTGATTTGGGTTCCCACCTGCCATGGTGCATCCCTGAGCTCCTCTGGGCTTGTGCAGATGGGCCTTTAGTGAGCTGCTGGCTCCTGTGATGGGCCCAGCAGGATATTATTTGGGCTCCCCCTCCTGCCATTGTCTCTCTCAGCTCATTTGTGGGTGTTTTATCACATAACCTAACACTTAGATTTAAAAATAAAGAAATAAGCAAATAATCTTTGAAAAAAACCTTTCATTTTTAAGGATGCTATTCAGAGTGATAACACATCTAGAAAATGGATACTTATAATTTAAGCTTTCCATTTATCCTTACAGTCTCAAGCTGTTATGACTGACAGTTACAAAAACACTGGTGGAACCAAAGGAAGTAAAGTGGAAATAAAGTAGTACTTAAAAACAGGAAAGTTGCATCTGGTTTTGCACCTACATTCCTTCCTTCCTTCCTTCCTTCCTTTCTTTCTTTCTTTCTTTTTTTTTCTTTTTTTTTTTTTTTTGTCTCATCATAGTTCTGCCTTGCTCGGCAGATCTTAGAAGACTCATATTTTGAACACACTCTGAGCTATATTTCTCCTGAGTTTATCTATCCATGCTTAGCTTCATCTTTTCATATAACTTCTGCCTGTTTCATCACATAGCAAGTGACAGATACATTAGATGGGATAAATACACATTCTGACTGTGGGTTTCAAATACTGCCATTGTGAAACCACACTTGGACACAGGGAGTCTGATTAGAGCCATGCGTCTAATTTTTTTTCTAGAGCTTACAAGTTCTGGAACAAACAGCAAGTACCTCAGTTTCTTCTACTGCTTTTAGAATAAGACAAAGTTCAGTAACACAGTATAAATTCAGTAAATATAATACCAAAGGATTTTTGGCTTCATATTAATAGGGAGGCCAATAAACAGATTATAAACAGGCAAAGAGGGGAATCTCACTTTACTGACTTTGGCCTAAGATTCCCTGAGATAGGGAAAAGAGAAACCATAATTGCTTATTTCTAACCAACACAGCGTAAGCTTGACTGGTAGCAATGTTTGTTATTAAGATTACTAGATTTTCTCTTTTATAATGCCCTGCTCCTCAAGTGATTAGCTACTCAGCAAGACAGCAGCTTCAAATACTTCTCAGTTTCTTTTGACCACCTGGGCTTGCAGCATCTATAATTCTTTGACCACCAAGAATCCAATAACTGAGATTAAACCTAGCAACATTCAAGCTGCTGCTGTTTCAATTTATTACCAGCTGTTTAAAAAAAAAGTAATTTAAGATCTATATGAAAACAGAGTATTAACAGAGTTTCTGTCTCTATCCCTGCTAACAGGGCTCAAAATAGCTAATCACATGAATGCAAGATCTAATTCTCCTGGAGTGTAACAAAGCTCAGTGGTGACCATTTGAATTGCCTCTTAATGTGCACACATGCCAGAGCACTGCTTGATTTCAAAGCAGACAGTCAGATTGATGCTATATCTTCTGAAAACATCATCATCAGACCTAATTAGTCAGGTCCAGAGACCAAATGTCTACTTATTCTTACACTGCTAATGTCTGCATGAGCCACAACCTCTGAAAGGTACACTTTCACCAAATTACCAGGTACCAAACACTTCTTGCCTCTCACAGCAGTGAAGTGACCTCCCTTGCCACCATGCAAAGCAACATCAGTAAAACTGTGCTAACTACCTGAAAACCAAGAGTATCTCAGCACTAACCAGTATAGTATCAGAGGAATTGTTGGCTCCAAGTGCTTTGGCACCATCAGCACTGAAGGTCTTCTGACTGCTGGCAGGCTTAGTAATGAGTTCCCAGTACTAGGGGATTATCAGACCAGGCCTGTTTTACTACCTCTTTGTTCTAAGCAGAGATCTAAAAAACACAGAACTTGCTAGGGAAAAAGTGTTACTCTCCATCAGTGATAAAGAACTTTTTCTTCTAACCTTTGAAAGGGATTACAAACAGCAACCATTCCCTATATCTCAACTCTTTATTGAATGCCCCACAGGGTAAGAGATTAATTGCTAAAAAAATTTTTAGAGAGATAGATATATATATATATCATAGGTTATAAGACAGCGACACCATGGCCAGCCTGGGATCTGCCTGTGTGCCTTCCTATTTGCCCTCATGCAACTTCATTGAGTAATACAGAATGTCTAGAACCAACTAAATCTGGTCACTTGCTCCACACCAAATCCCCATGAGCTCCATGGATTTGCTGCTCTTCACAGCTCCAGATATCTGGCATCTCCTGGGAAATCCAAGCATCCCTATGGACTGCTTTATCACTTCAAGAAATCAACTCTTAAGAGCAGCACAAAGACTTCCCAAAAAAGATTTGGGAGCACCTTTCTATTCACTAGAATTATATGCTCCAGTCCCAAATCACAGGAACACCATCAAGAGGTTCAGCTTTCCTTTAGACAGAATTGCTCCAGCAGCAACTCCAGAAACACCCTTCGGAACCACAAAGGAAGCATCAAAGTGCCTATCGACAACCCTCATTAACCTCCTCTTCAGAAGCCTCCCAATGGGGACAGCCACCTAAAGGCAGTTTTGAGAGGAACTGTAAGAGCCGTGGATCAACACACTTCACAGTCTGACAGCTACTTCTATTAGTTTTAGAAAGTGTCTGGGGTTACCTAGGACTAATGGTTTCTCAAAACTCTCAGCAAAGGGTTCACAGACAATTTCCAAACTCTTTCAAACCTTCCTATGTTTCCAATGCCTAGCTGGAGGCTGAGTGACGATGAAGTCAGTTCCCTAACACACCCAAAGTAGCAGAGACACCTACAGGACCTCAAGGGGAAGAAATTCTAACTCTGCTTCTGTTGCACAAGCATTTTGGAGTCTCTCATTTCCAAATGTATGAGTACTTAACTTTGTTTGTATACAGTCAAAAATCTATATGTATATGGCATTTCTCACAACTGCGATGACAGCACCAAACCAGGCAGAATAATACACCAGAGAAACTATTTCAGTGCAACATCTTATGTGTTTGTAAATTAAGCAAACACGGTACTACATCTCACATGTATTATCAATTCACTTCCTTTTGGGTTAGTCATATCTCAGAGCTTTATGAAACAGGAAAAGCAGTTTTGTGCTGAAACCCCTCCACTGCAAGCCAATTCAGCAAGTGCATTCCCTCCTTTCTGTGGCATCACTGTCCCCGTGTCTGCCTCTACTGACTTCTATATATAAGGAACATGGCACAAATGTAAGAGTTATGCCTTGCCTAGAGCAGGTTCTTCATAAAGGTAACAGAGGAGTTGCTGTGGATTACACAGAACAGGAAGGTGAGCTCAGTTTTGATAGAAACCTTTTAAAGCTGCATCAAGAGTGAGATTTGTTTCTTTTTAGGGAGAAGGGACGATCCAGAGTTGAACTCGAAAGCAGAGAGGAAAAAAACCTGTCCAGACATAGGAAGAGACAGTCAAAAAGTGTGTGACCCAATCTGAACTGATTGATTCGAGTACCTTGGGGTACATCATGTGGCACAATGCTCACAATAGGTAAAGGACTATTTTAAAACAAGCTCATTCTGTGGCAAAGTAGTTGTGTTAAAATATATTTGTCCAAATAAATATATTTCATATTAACCAGAAAGCAGTATAAACACACTTTATGACACTGTATTGGTTCTTGCTAATCACCAGGAAACTTGTAACTAGTCTGAAGAGAGGAGGATGTTAAAATAAATGTCATAACATGCAACTTATATAATTTCGCACTTGGTTCCAGGTATTTATGGAATAAGGTTTATGTATTGGGTCTGGCTGGGACGGAGTTAACTTTCCCCACAGCAGCCCTCATAGTGCTGTGCTCTGTATTGGTAGCTAGAAAGGTGTGGATAACACACCAGGGTTTTGGCTACTGCTGAGCACTGCTCCCACAGCATCAAGGCTGCCTCTCCAACATTGCCCCCCTCACCAGTAGGCTGGGGGTGGGCAAGATCTTGGGAGGGGACACAGCCAGGACAGCTGACCCCAACTGACCAAAGGGACATTCCATACCATATGACATCTGCTCAGCAATAAAAGTTGAGAGAAAGGAGGAGGGGGGGCATTTGTTATTAAGGCATTTATCTTCCAGAGCAACTGCTATGCGTACTGAAGCCCTGCTTCCCGGGAAGTGGCTGGACATCGCCTGCTGATGGGAAGTAGAAAATAAATCTTTTGTTTTCCTTTGCTTCCGCACGTGGCCTTTGCTTTTGATTTATTAAACTGCCTTTATCTCGACCCACAAGGTTTTTTTCCATCTTATTTTCTCCCCCCCACCCCCATCCTGCTGAGGAGGGGAGTGATAGAGCAGCTTGGTGGCCAGTTTTCAAAAAGGGAGTGACAGGTAACTTCTGGCATAAAATCATTCCCAAGCTGCTTTTCCAAAAATGCCTCTTTAACTGAAAAAAAATACCTGTGACAAGGTAGCATAAGATACAGCTGGAAATTCCCAAAGGTTGTGTATAACATGGATGCAATGCTTATTTGAACATCAGTGAATAAATACCTTGGTGCCTGGGTATGCTCATTTTACACATGATCTTGAGAACGCTGGTAACTTTCTGAAGCATTAACTGATTTCTGTAAAATGCATCAAGATCCACTAAAGAACAGAGTGAGCTAAGAGTAAAATCAGTCAAGGAGGAGAGAAGGGGGGACTGAAGGGAGACCCAAAGTGGGTTTTACATGCTGTCAGTAAACTGCAGTTGCATTTAGTTATGCAGTAGGTGGGTCATGGTGAAAAACTTTTCATTTCAAAATTGTTTCTCCAAACAATGCTTTGTCAGTATTTTTACTAGTGCATGTATATATTTTTAAAGGAGACTGCTAACAGCTTTTAAAGACTAACTTGTAATTTTAGTTCTGAGTCAGAAATGCTGTTTGTGCTTTTTTTTGGAAATTTGAACTGAAATTCCAAGACGTTCTTCAGATCTCCTTACCCCCATCACTTCTTCAACAGCTGCCTATCAATCAGAAAAGTATATTCACTCTGTAACTGCATGGTAGGTTGCAAAAGAATCTTAAGCAGAAGAAAAAGAAAACAAAATAATTTGGGAAAGATCTCTGTCAGTTTGTAACTAACAACACTGAAGGAAACTCAGTCCTTTATCTAACACATGCACATATAGGATAAAGAGTTCAATATATTCCTTTTTGTTAAGTTTTCAGAAAACTATAAAAGTAAATAAGCTTTCCAACTATTTGTTAATCATTTTGGATGAATCACAGGAGCACCCAGCTACCATCATATCAGCATAGTCCTTCATCAAATACTTACATATGAAAATGGGTCAGACTATTCACCCAAAGAAATCATACTCTTCCTTGTATGTTTACTTCAACATTGTTAAACTAATCATATTTTTGCCAAACTGGCTATAACATAATTCACCTACACCTGACCAACTATAGAAGAAAAATTAAACAAACATTTTGCTATTAAACTTTTTTTCTGTGGATTTGAGCTTCTGAAGCCAGAAGGTCACTTATGTATACAATGTTGGTAATTGCATTCCTTAACTCTACAAAATGCCATGAAGCTCACTATTTTCCAAAATAGCTTTGCAACCAATGACAATTATTGCCCAGACATTTTCAAACACAGCAGGTTATTGGCTTAGGCAGTGATGGAAACCCTAAAAAAAAGATAAATATTTTGAAATGCACTGTAAATCAAATTTGTACACTGGACTAAGAATGGATTATCTGCCTCTAAACAGCAAAAGATGTTTTAGTTTGAGGGGCTTTTTCCATGCTTATTTACTAGAAATGATTTTAAATTGTGTCTTTGTGAATTTTTTTTTTAGTTTCTCAAGATTTTTAGCAGTTGCATTGTAATAAATACTCTACTATGATTAGTTATACATACTTATTACATTTAATAAGTCCAAGAATTCACCATTTCTCAATCTTTTAAGAAAAAGTACATTTTTCAGATTAAAAGTTGATTGGGAACAATGCTATGTCAGCTTCATGCTGCTCTGCAAGTATTTATAGCAGATGTATCTATAGTCTCAACTGTGCAAATGTCTACAATGTATTTAACTGAACCCTTAACTAAGAATGAGTCTGTCTGTGAGGAGGATTATTATATTTTGATGTACTATATTCTGATACACCATGGTACCAAGACAAAGAAGGCCACCTTTTGCATCCTTCATTTCAGAAAGTATGTGGACAAGAATAAAAGCCAGCCCAAATAGGAATTCATACAATTGACTGTTCAAGCAGCTTTGGCTAGGATCAATAGAGGCAACATCAGGAAGCCAAAGGCATTGGTTTTATGTATGTGCACTCAAAGCTGGTTATGAATTATCAGGTTTCTGACTTTGTGCCAGACTTACATTCTCTGGCAGAGCAAGACTGTTGTAGGATGAAGACAACATTACCTTCATACTCTCCAAGGAGTCCTTCAGCAGACCACAAGTTCAGGTTTGCTGGGCACCTTCATGAAAGAAGTAATATAAGTAAGACAGGATGCTGCTAGATTGTTGTTGAGGGTTTACTAATTAGTATAGAGCTGGCATTGCATCCTTCTCTTTCCTAGTAGATCACAAATGTTAGAGACAAGGAGAGTGTGGGCAGAACACCTCTGGGCTTCGGCAGTTTCCAGCTTGAAGGCAATCCCTTGAAACGATCCAGAAGGAAGTAGCATTCCACTGTCAGGTCATTATTTTTATAAAATGGGGATCAAAGCTTAAAATCTTATAAAACAGTTGCCTTCACTGAGAAAGATAAATATAATTGACACTTCTTTAAAAGTGTGGTGAGCATTCCATTCTCAATCAGAATGGGATATTTATCCTGCCAGTCCTTGTAATTTTATAACGTCTGAGAATATTTGTGTTTTCTACTGAAAGACTTCTGCAATGACATGAATCCAGCTGTTGAGTTTCCTACCTTTCCTCTCACCCTTAAAAAAGTAATTTTCTAGCTTTCCTCAGTATACAGAGGGGGAAAAAGTGTGATACAAGTAAACCATAAGGCTTAAAACAAAGGCTAATAAGAGAATAACAACTCAGAGGTTTGGTTTTGGTTTGGTGGGGTTTTTTCCCCAAAGACTGTTTCATGATTTTTTTTCAATCCTGGCTCAAGATTCTTGAGCAGTAGGGCTGACTATTCATCTGTGCATCCTTTTCTGAACTTCCATAGACTAAGTCCAGGTAAGTACAGGCCTTTAAAAGCAACCTCCAAGAACAGTCTGAACTTGATCAAAATAAAGATAAACATATACTGTTGAATGAAACACAAGGTATAATAAGGAAAACAGAAGCAAAACCAAGCTGATATTTTACACTTAACCACAGCACTCTATTGCAAAACTCTGGACACTCTATGCAAGGTGACTGCTTTTGTAATTAAGTTGCTCAAGCCACAGAGGAATGATCAAAATTTCAGTCCAAAGTTTACCAAAACATGTTACCACTCTCTTACTCCTTTTTTTTTTTTAAAGGATATTTAAGGTTTATTGTTTTGAAGGCTTTAAGTCTCACATTGTTAACAAGCAACAGCTCTTCGCTATCCTGATGACCAGCTGAGAGTCAACACACACTGTAAGCATTTGTTCATCAGCTCAGCAGAATTACACAGGACTCAGTGAGCATCTGGCATTAGAGAATACTGCTGTCTGTGGCAGGCAGATTTATGGACATCATTTTTGCAACTGCTACTCTTCGTGATCATTTGCAGTTCACTCATCTGCTAAATACAGCATAGCCAATTAAAATGAGCTATCCAACGAGGTATAGAATTCATCACACTGCTACAAGTAATACAGAGTCACAGCTTCTTTCTTTTAATAGCACATATATAGTATTTCAGGAGTTCACTGAAGGGTTTAAACTGACCAAGGGTCTCTGTCTCTGCAGCCCCTGCATAGGCTCTCCGTAGTTTTTCCCCTAGGCCCTCCACTCTCCATCCTGAGGACTGAGCTTCTGCAAGGGTGTCATGGTTTAACCCCAGCCGGTAACTAAGCACCATACAGTCGCTTGCTCACTCCCCCCACAGTGGGATGGGGGAGAGAATCAGAAGGGTAAAAGTGAGAAAACTCGTGGGTTGAGATAAAGACAGTTTAATAGGGAAAGCAAAAGCCGTGCACACAAGCAAAGAAAAACAAGGAATTCATTCACTGCTTCCCATCGGCAGGCAGGTGTTCAGCCATCTCCAGGCAAGCAGGGCTCCATAAAGTGTAACGGTTACTTGGGAAGACAAAATGCCATCACTCCAAACGTCCCCCCCTTCCTTCTTCTTCCCCCAGCTTTATATGCTGAGCATGATGTCATATGGTCTGGAATATCCCTTTGGTCAGTTGGGGTCAGCTGTCCCGGCTGTGTCCCCTCCCAACTTCTTGTGCACCCCCAGCCTCCTCACTGGTGGGGTGGGGTGAGAAGCAGAAAAGGCCTTGACTCTGTGTAAGCGCTGCTCAGCAATAACTAAAACATCCATTGTATTATCAACACTGTTTCCAGCACAAATTCAAAACATAGCCCATACTAGCTACTATGAAGAAGATTAACTCTATCCCAGCCAAAATCAGCACAAAGGGGGTCCCCTTGGCCTCTCTGAGCATGAGGCTTTTCCACAGGGCTTGCACGCTTCGCCTTCCCACAGGAGCCATCTCCTCTCCACTGTAGGGGCACCTTGGGATGGGGCCTGAGGTCTCCACCAATTCATCCAACCCCTGCCCTGGTGTCCTGGTTTCAGCTGGATCCCCTCGCTACCTGAAATTTCCTCAGCCCCTCACTCCCTCCCAGCTCCCCTACTCCAGCTCATGGACACACTCTCCCTCCCCACCCTCTGGCCCCGGGGGCCACATCTGCAGCTCTCCCAGCCTGGTGGCATCCCTCCCTCATGGAGCAGCCCCGCCGATGAGCACGCCTCAGAGCTGCAGCCCCACCGTGGCTCCCCCCAGTCCCATCGCCTGCCTTCCACCTCAGCTTGAGCCCTCCCACTCACATGCAGGGACTTATCCCTCAGAGTTGCGTGGCTGCTCACCACGGCATCCCCTTCACTTCTCCAGGCGAGGAGGCAGCCCCCATGAGCCAGAGGCTGGGCATCAATTGCTGCTCAGCCCAGCCCAGGCAGTCGGTGAGGGCCATGGGTGCTCCTTACCCAGGGCACTCCCCAGACCTGGGGCTTCCCAGTGTAAAGCCGACCCACGTCCAGCTCTCAGCCCCCCTTCAGGTGCTGGCTGCCGGCAGAGGAGACCCATCACAGCAGGGAGCTCAGCAGCTCTCCATGCCACACATGAGTGACCAGGGCAACCCCCAGCCCCAGCCAGGCCCCATGACAGGCACATGCACACCAGCACCCTGGCCTGGCTGCAGCTCCAAGCTGCCATGGGCCACAGCTGGGCTACCAAAAAGGACCAAGGGACACCCGGTGCCATGGGCAGGGAGGCTGAGAGGGGGCTGCTGGCTGAATTTGAAAGATGCCCTGGAAACAGCATGTTTCTCAAGTGCAGCCCACCCCTGCCATGTCTGCCAGGTGATGAGAAGGCCACGTCCCACAGAAACCGATTTGATGCAGTGCTGTCCCAGGTGCCACAGGCAGAGGCAACTGCGATATCTGAAGCCACATCCACCTGTTTTACTGAGCGTCTGCCCACAGCCTGGAAGTGCCGAGGAGCAGCCAGTGAGTCTGTGGTGCCAGAAATGTGTTTTGCTCATACTGGGGGGGGGGGGAAGGGCCACATGGCAGAGTTTTCCATCTAAAGGAGAAAGGGAGTGGGGGAGAAGCATCCAGAGCCATGAAACCGAGGCCCCAAACCTGTAGTTCTCCATAGTTTTTCTTTCATTAAAATTTGTGATCATCACGTCTGCAAGAAGTGGCAAAAACAGTATAGCAACTTCACAAATCTGGGGAGGGATACTTTATAGAAAGATGTTTTTCTTAACACTTGAGATCTTTCTTAGGCTGATTAGGATAAGAAAGTTTAAAAAAAAATCCATGTTAATAGAATTCAGGCCATGCTCCTTCAGCATTACAAACATTTTACCAAGGATTGCAGTGAGTAACCAAAGTTGAGCCAACTTCTTAAACCTCACTGAAAATCCCAAGATAGAATATTGTTCTTTCATTGTATTTTCCCTTTGCATCTGGTGCAAAATGCAAAAATTCTTTTTTCCTTTTATTTAAATAGGCTGCTTTGCATTCTATTTCACAATGACTCTGAGCAAGCTATAGTTAATTGATATGTCATACCTCCCCTCTTCCCTAGAAACTGTTACCAGCCGTATCCTTGACAAAATGCTTGTGAAGAATAATATATCCGAAGTCAAATGTTATCTGCTAATTGACAGGATGGTTTCAACAATGTAACCTTATCTTAGGTAAATAAACTTCTAAGGAAACTTTGAGCTAGAAAGGGCAAATGAGATGTTTGAGATTCCTTTTTGCTGCAGAAGGCCTTGTTTTGATAGTGAATGTCAATAGCAAAGGCTAAATGTGAAAGAGAATCTGAGAGCAAAAGAGAGGCTCAGTTCCCTCTGTTTATATTTGTTCCTAACTCAGTGTTTTTCATAATAGGAAACAGGATCTTGAGGGGGTCTTTAATTATTGTGGTAGAAAAATTGTCAGAAATTATCTTTATCTGGTATCTTATTTGAAAAAAAGTAATAATATTTTAATGCATCACTAGCATTTGTTTCTTTAAATTCTTATTTAGATTTTATATTACTTTTTACACTTTAATAATTCACAAAACCAGCCTAAAATTAGCATTTGTAACATTCAACAGTGTTAAGTTACAGATGTGAAAACTCTTAATAACGTTCACATTAAAATATCAGATCAAATACACTGAATATGAGACTCCACAGACGTGTGAAAGCAATGAGAAAGAGAAGCAGTCACCAGAGGGAAGATGATGATGGAGGGAAGTCCTGTCCCAGTGTGTGGATTGTGAGGAATTGAAGAAAGCATCCTGGAAATGGACTGCAAACTTTTCAAACACATGTTGTGTGTGTGCAAGGCCCTGACCCTGTCTCTGATCAGTATTCAAAGATGTTAGAAGGCAGTGACTCCATTAAGTGCATTGCACTTCTGTAAAATAATTTGCTTTATAAAGCATAGCTGACCTCTGAACAAATGTGGCAATAAGAACTTAAAATGCACTCTCAACTTAAGTTTGTCTCCTGAAATTCCAGTTAACTTTAGGGTCCATGTCTTTCCAGAGATATAACCGGAAGACATTCCCACATGTGCAGAACTGTTACCTCAACTTACTTGCACACAAAGTGTTACTCAGTACCAATCTATTTCCAAAGGGAGAGAGATCTTGAATCCTACACAGAAGACTGATCTTCGTTACAAAAGATAAATCATATTGCGAGATGGGTTTTCAAATAATATGAACGAGTTATGTTATAAACATTGCAAGAGTGTGTACAGTTATAAAGACTTTGATGTCAAGGGGGCGGGGGGGAGAGTAAACAAATACACTGATTTTGATGTGCTTAGCATTGAAGAAATCAAGTTTCCAAGTGCCATGGCTTATCCCTTACCAGCAAGGCCAAATCTGATCCCTCTGGGTGGTCATAGCAACTGAAGCCTGGAGCTCGCTCTGGCTGTGCCTTCACTTCTAGCTTCCAAAACACTTCCTTTTCTATCTATCTCAAGCTGTGATCCAATGAATTCATTCCAAACAGGATTACTAAAGAAGTGAGATTATTCATCTAGTGATCTTGCTAGGTCTTCTCTGAACAGGTCTTCCAGCTTATAGAAATGGCATCTTCCCACTCTTAATGTAGAAATACATACTTATCCTTTCCAGGTCAGATTTCAGTAATTTTCTGACTGGCAGCTATATGACTTCTGATGAGCATAAACTATGTGTCCCATAGCCTATCCAGCTCAATGAAAATGTCAGTCCTGTGCAGAAACAGAAGAAAATAAATGACATGTGGTGCTTAGGTGATATGCCATTTTAAGGGACGCAGTATCCTTAAATGCACACTGTACCACATTCTGAGTGGCTCAGTTTCCTAAACTGGTCATGAACTCCCCCCCTTTAGCTGGGCCAAATATACTTGGGAAGCTACCAAGTTGCTAGTGCTGTAGCAAACCTTGTTATGTGGCTGACTGAGCCCTTATAAATCTGTTTTGGATTCCATCCTGATTACTGCATGCAAATGCTCTTACACCATTCTGTCTAGGACAAAGATTGGAGGGACCACACAGAAGCAATGATCCATTCCTTCCACCCAATTGTTGTTTGTGGTGAAGGGAAGATGGCCAGATAGGGCATCACTTCTCACAGAATGACAGCCTCAGCTTAGTAATGGCCTTCTCTTAAGACTCTTAGATTGATGACTGACTGACTCCAGATGAGGCTCACAGGACTCATCCAAAGTCTATTGCTGTAAATGTCCACAGAAGAGTCCTGGATCTTAGTTCCTAGTAATAAAAATAATAATAATAAAAAAGTCAGCAAAATAACCAAGGCCTGTTCAGCATTCTACAGAGGATAATTAAAAGTCCTTCTTGTAGATCAGATATAGCTTCAGAGAGAACAGGGAGTTTACTAATGAAGGAACAATTGTGGGGTATAGCAAGGGAAATCAGAGAAAGGATAAGCAGTACCTCAGGTAAAAATGGTGTCCATTTCCTCAAGAAATAAACTGAAACAGTATAACAGAGAATTATAATAGCAGGGTTGGCTCCAGAAGGAAGTTCAGATGCAAGAAGAGTACATTTTAAGAAGACTGAAGGGAGTTTTGTGTGCCAGGAATTCTACAGTCAGCATGGGTGATGATAGGTATAAGGTAGCAGGAGTAGGAAAAGAGAGGGAAACACAACAGCATCTGTTTCAGTGTACGCAGTTTGTTGTTATAATCCAAAACACAGTTGCTCCAGGGGGAAAGAATAATACTCAAAACTGAACAATAGTGGGAAACCTATCAGGTAATAATTTGTAGTGTGAATGTATGGGAGGAAAGTCAACAGAGTTTTGGAATGACAGAGAAAACCGTTAATAGACTGTGTAATTTACTAAGAATATTCCATCTTTAACTTCTGATCTGTAGGGCAATAAAACTTTGTGATAGAACACAGATGGAAATATCAGTACCTTTAAAACAGGTTATTGTTTTTTGAATCCTCATTAGTAAACAAAAGAAAAAAGAATAACCAAATTAAATGCCTTATCAAAACATTTAAGGTTCCCTGTATTTTCTTTAACATCTTAGTAGTAGTAGATTGATTATTTTCATTAAACTAGATTTTAACTGCTATTCTAGAGAAACAAGAAATATTTCATAGGACTTGATCAGATGTTTTAGTACAGGATATTTTTACTGTATCAGGTAAGAAAAGAAGCATCTCTCAGCAACATTGACCTAAGCACCAAGTCTTCTGAAATGACTTTGTTTTTTATATTTAAAAACATTATAGCTTCAGATAAAATCTTAAAAGCTCAATGCAAGAAGGACATTTTATTGTTATTGTTATTATTGACTGGCTGTTAATGAAATCATTCCAAGAAGTACAGGATATTTTGCTGCCATTAATTTCATTCTTGATCTACATTTATTGCTTAAGCTAAAATATTATCTAATAATGTACATGATCACGTTCTTGTCTTTTCCTTTTCCTTTTTGTTTTGCTTATATATGACAAACATTGCTGCTGCCAAGGACAGAATTCTGGCATAACATATAGATGTTACTTGAAAGAAAACATCTTATATATATTCAAATGTTAAGCATACAGAATTCTAGCAACTGTAAGTCAGGGAATAGACAACTGTACCATGGGCATCATTCTTAAAAGCTGCAGTTTTATTTTACTAAATTATCTATGTTAAAAACAAATCTGTGCCTGGTGTGGAATTTCACTGCATCAAGTGTTACAATATTTTTGTTTTCATTACAAGCAGGAGAATGCATGTAGAACAAGTGTTAAGAAACATGACAATAAATTAGAATATAATTTACAAAAGAAAAAAAATAATAAAGTAACAGTGTACCACATTAATACCAAGTATAAAATAATAAGCAACTAATCACAATAATACAAAGGTAATTTCAGTCTGTATTATTAAGGATATCTATGTGACACTCACTCCATTACAAAGTTCCTAACAAAATGGACTATTTTTGGGTGTATACACCTTGAGGGGTTAATCTGTAGATTTTTCTTTCTGTTTTGATCTTCTTCAGCTGATAGTATTGCTCAGTGGAAGTACTGGCACCAGATTGATTTCTGCATTTAGTATTCTACTATTTGATTCTAGGCTTGTCATATTTATAGCCTATACAAATAGTCCTATTGTCACTATTTAGGAATATAACACTATTTAGCTTAGATTATACAGATGGCTACAGTGTAGCAGCAGCAATGAACTGTGCTGTGGAAACCAATTATTTTTCTTTGAATTAAGTTTCATTTTTCGGTCTTAGTCTGAAGCATTGCTTAGTTTGTAAATCCATGTATATTCTGTGTTTTGTTCCCTTTAACAATACAATTCAACGTTGCTCCAGGGAGTTCTTTAAATTCCAACCTCAGTGCTGTTATGTTGCAGAGTAAACATCGGACTCCCTAGTGTTCTAGCACCAGTAAGAAAGCAAAATGCATCTTTGGAAACACTCCTTACAATTTTAATGTCCTAAGTGAAGTAAAAAAAAAAAAAAAAGGTTTATTTTGAATACATAGAAAACCCTTTTCTTTTTAGCTGAAAAGACACATTAGCTGATAAACAAAATCATGCCCTGGAGAAAACCGGACCCTGATACAAAGAGGCCTCTTGCTTAGAGAATGCCATAGCAACCCCTTTCCCTTTTATCGTTTTTTTGACCTAACCAGGGTATACTAGCACCAAGGTGTTTTGTCAAAAGGATATAGAAAGACGATTCACTTATCAGAGAAGGACTGCATACTGCCCTTAATCCATATGTGCAACTCCTAAAGATTGGGGGTTTTTATCTACTGGTGTCAGTTTTAACAGGAGTTGTTTACATGGTGATGAGAGCAGCAGATAAGCATTTGTGAATACATGCAAGCCAACTGAAAATGAATTCCACTGGTCACAGGCATATGGAAGTGGAAATACTGGCAAGAGGTAGCAGATGACAGGAATTTGATGGTCATGAATATGTGGGCTACACAAAACCCCACAGACAGATTGTCAATATGTTGGGGGGATTTCAAAGCATGAGTCCTGTTAACAATATCTATTGTTCCATGTTAATTCACATTAGTAAATAGTGTGCAACACATTTGGCTTGTTATTGGTAAAATACACTGATACACTTCAATCTCATGATATTTTGAAGTTATTTTTCACTAAAAAGTACTTTTTTAAAAAGTGCTATTTGAGTTAGAATTTGTAACACGTTATTGTTCACATAATTTTAATTGCACTACAACAAAGGAGGCATAGTTGGACACAAAAGCACATTCATCAAGTACCTGCTGCAAACTGCAAGTGTTCAAGTACAATATATTAATATAAACAAGTACCCACTTTCCTTGTCTCCTTGTTGAGTCTGTTACTGAAAAGTGAAGGGGAAGAGGAGCATGACATTAAACTTTTTTATGGTAGATTCTTGAATGTGACTTGCCTAAGTAGTGTGATTTCACATTTAAAAATGCAAAGTATTTGGTGAATATTAAAAATACGGTAATATGAAATAAGTGGAGTATGGCAGCAGAATAGTTAAGGCATCTAGCTACTAATCTAGAGGCATGAGTTTGTTCCAGTCTCACACTGAAAGCTGCCCCTAGCTTTAAATATGGTCCAGCTTTAAATATGTACCTGACCATTTAGGTGAAGGTGGCCGGACTTCATTCTAGCCACCCCTTTTCCAGTGTGCCTTTCTTCTGATAGCCTAACAGGCCTCTTGGCTCAAGCACACTTTTGACTTCTCATTTGAACAGAACCTAGATATCTCCATGAGTCTTTTATTCTTTGGTTGTAATCCTTGCCCACTCAGGTGTGGTCTCCTGAACTGCACATTCACATATTCTTTCTCATAAACAAATGCCCTTCTGCTATGGTATCAAAGAAGGGAACATCTGGAATCCGTTTTAACTTTCAGCTTTGCAAAGGATTGTTGCTATTACACAGTAGGCTTATCTTTTGCACTGGAACTCCTTGGTGTTGGAGAATCAAAAGTAACATGTAAACCAGATCTAGATGCCCACAATGTTGTATCTTCTTTGTGGCTGGTGGTGTAAACAAAAGTGAGCTGGAGTCAAAGTGAAAGTTTTAAGCAACCTGTATGGTAGTAGTGAAGGAGCTGGCAATATGGTCTTCACCACTATTGGAGTCTGCCTCCTCCATGATATTGAAATATGTTCCCTTTCAGTGGAAATCTCAGCTTCACTTTTACAATGGTAAGATGGCTATAAACCTGCAACGCAGATTTCATTTCGTTTCATAGCACACTTGCATTTCATGCACCACTGCAATAACTGTTGCACCTCTTAAAACTAAGTCTCTCATGGTTGTTCTATTTAGTATAGCTTTATATATGGCTCACAGCAGTGTTCAGGAAATATGGATTATTCCAAAGGGAATTAGGTGGAATGAAAGAAAAATACATATTGTTTTAATTTCTGCTCCTTAAATAACATTTCCAAGCTCATTTTATAATTTAAATTGTGGTGCTGTGTTGTGAGATAAAATAGTTAACATTTTTAAGCTATGACTTAACATTTTTTGATTCTTCTTTACTTCCATAGTAGACCAAGTCATAACAGCTACATTTTAAAAAGTTTTAAATACAAATGGATTCAGTGTCATTGCTAAGTCCATAATAAAAATTATTTTAATGGTCCAAGGAGGTAAACAGACTATTGGATTTAGTCAAAAGAACACAAATGTTCCACAGTAAGCTATTCTATATGTGCTGTGTGGATCTTTCCAATTTGGCATGCCCTCCTTATACTGTGTCCAGCACTTTGGATGAATAAATCCCACTTCACAGAAGTTAAAATAATATTGAAATCCTGTCAGCTGGGGCTGACCAGTGGTTACGTTTTCCACAGGGTAATGCATTTGCAAGGACGTCAATCTCATTCCGCTGTGTGGCTCTCTCCGATGGACACTTTTCCACAATAATAACAAGGCACATTCTCATGCTTTCTGTGGGTCAGTGTCCTTGGCAGGTCTTGCAGCACATCTGTCTGAAGTATGCTCGACTGCAGAACTTGAACTTCAACACCAGTGGGCAATATGCCACTTTGTTCACATCTTTGCACTCTAATAATTAAGGGCATTAAAGAGAAAAAAATCAGAAATAAAAATTAAAGTACAAAGAAAATTTGACATTTAACATGCTGCTTCTCTATCCATCCACCTTGCCCTCTTTGTAACTACTCTTTCTAGTCCAGCCTAGTGCACACAATATATTTTTAAAAGCCATAAAAATGTTTGCAGGGCTTCTCTCCCAGACATTTAGAAGTGTGCCCACTTTGTCTTGAAAGAATTACCATTTATTGGGATAAATAATCACTTTAGACAGCTAGGAAATATGAGTCATTTTTCTTACAATACTTTTATATCTTCTTTCTCAGGAGTTATTTTATTCATCTGTGAGAGGTTATCCAAAATCTAACACAATTCGCACTATTTGGTACCATGCCTGTGCATTTGTAAGAATCCTTGAAATAGAATATGCATTGCAGCTAACGGGTGGAGAAAACAAGCGTTATAAATAAAGGCACCAACAGTGTGAGTTCAGTGACTGGACTGAATGGTGGATTATACTTTAGGCTTGGTTCCATATATCCACGCTGTCTTTTATGCAGGAGGAAAAGCCATTTTTATGCCTGTAATAGACATGTAAGAGCTTTTTTTCATACTTGTGTTTTCCCTATATGCTGGGCTTACTGCCTCAGCAGCCCTTGTCATACTGGCAGGTAACTCTTCCAGAAAGGGAGAACAAGAGCTCAATCACACAGAGGAAGAATTACTTCTTTTCCATCCCACACAGATTGTATCTAAAGTGACTTGTGGGTGTATGTTACAGGAGCACTGCTGGAGTATGCTGTGGTTCTCCTCTGGCTCAGTTTCCTTTCTGTAGAAAGAAGGTGGGAATAGGGAATGGAATAGTTTGGTCCACGCCCAGTTCTTATTCTGATTATAGCTGGAGATACGGCTGTATCTGAGAGCTCAATGGTATGCTCAGGTTCTACAGCTCAGATGTTGCTACTGCAGATTTGCTTTGCACTGGAGTGCATATTGTGATAGATGCCTGATAGGGGATTTTTAGTTAAAAGCATTTGCACAGTTTCTTCCAGACTGATATTAAAATAGGTCTTTGGCAAGGAGCCTTGCTTCATGTATAGGAAGATGGAAGAGATGTATACGGAGAAAAAGCAAAACCCACAAGTTTGAATTGAAAAAATGAAGTGGTGGGAAGAATGAAATTAGATTAATTTCTCAGAAAATAATTTGTCTCAAAAGAATGCTGTAAATTTTTACTGTTTTAAGGTTGCATTTGATACTGGCTTCCTCCTACAATCTTTCTCAAATTACAACAACTATAAAGAAAATGTAAATAAAAAGGAGAGAAACTAGCAGTACTTTGACTATTATCATATTTTGTATTGATTTGATATCTAGAAGTGAAGACTGGAGGCCAGGATGCTGTTGCTCCAAGGCCTGACAGAACAACAGTCCTTGACTCCTAGATGTCTGTAAGCCAAATATGAAAGAGACAACAGACAGACACACTAAACAGGTAGGAAAAGAAAAAAGTAATAGTGAAACAAACACAATCATCATGTACAATCCTTCAGCTACTCCTATTTGTCTTCCTTCTACATATGACCTCCTAGTACAATATTTTTGCTCCAGAACAGGTAGTTACGGACAGTGCGTTCATGCTGCAAGCATACTGTAGTAGCAAGTTAAGTGCAGATGAGAATTTTTAGTATTTGAACCTAGGAAAGCATTAGTGAGGTTGAACTTCAGGGTCTGTACTGAACAGTATTTCTGATAATGGCAATGCGCGTGCTTCTAGCTAGACAAGTAGAGGTCATGAAATGATTTAAACTTTCATTTCATTAACACAGATGTAGTGCTTTCGTAATTTTTTACTCCACCTACCCAATGTTTTATGTACTACTTTTCTACTTTTTTAATTCTCAATTTGGAAACAGAGTTGGATGTCAGCAGAAAAGACATTGGGGGTAGCTGGTTGAAACAGACATATTTCTCTATCAGCAACTGCACATGGTCACTATTTTATTTCAAAAACTCTTCCCAAAAGAGGTCAAATATCTTCCAGAAATATTTCAGGTCCTTGTGTTTGTGGAGACTGGGAATACAGGAGAGACAGATGGTGAATTATAAATGAAGTGAGGAAAAAAAAAGTTCACTTGATCTTGACGAAATGTAAAAAGTTCACTCAATCCCAAAAATAACCCTCATATATGATGCATTTAGTTAAACACAGATAAAGCCACTAACTTCATTTTTTCTAAAAGTAGGATTTGAAATTATCCCATTTCATATTTCTTCACATTATTCTTCCTCTTGACTAAAACCGGACCCTGTTCAGCCAATGCCATTTGGACAGCAGTGAGACAATATTCTGGAAGTTGCCCACAACTTCTGTTTTAAAAATCAGTTTTGAAATAGATCTGGTGGCTGATGAAGTAGCCTATTATTCATAGGACTGTGGTTGAATGGAAGAGGTTTAGCAGAGCCCTTTTTGTTCCTAGTAACTACTGTTAATAAGTTTAAATAATCTACATGCATTAATCTCTCCTTTCCTGAACTTTGTGGCCAGATCAGACAATATTATGATATTAAGTATCACATTACAGTAATAAAAACACAGAATGTCACTGTGCCTTCAGCTAAAGAGACTGCAAAGACATATCAAAAAATACAAGGAAAACTGAAATGACATAAAAATAGATAAAATAGTTTTTCAGGTAAAGTTTCAGATGGCCATTAGCAGTCTAAATTCAGCATATATATATATATACACACACATTTAGAGAATAAAATCATTCTGAATACATTTCAAATTGTGTGGTACATGCTGCCTGTAGTTCTCTTCCAACAGCAAATGTAATGTTACCCTCATCAGTGGCAGTTTGTCAAAACCTCGTCTACAATATTCTAAATCTCCAATGAAGAGTTTAAAGAAAAAAAAGAGCTAAAGCAGATGTAAAATGTGACAAGATATATTTTAACTTTCTTTTACTATTTCTATATCCCCAAAATTCTGACTCTTATTTTATGTAAACAACCTTTACTTTCCCCAAGAAAGTGCTTTTAAACTTTACTAACATGATCATTATACTGCGGAGTGGCTCAAGCTTTCTCAAAAACATGTATGTACTTATCTTGGGTTACCAAAATTAAATTGTCCGGAAATTGATAAATGGGTCCCATAGGCTGCGAGCACCAGAGTTTGGGGAGTGAAGGGAATCAGGAGGTTCGCTGGGGTTTGAAATAGGAAGGGAATCCCCTCAGCTAGTCTGACTCTGCTGCAAACCAATGACCTGTTGTTGAAGTTGCTTTTGCCCCAGGTTGCAACTAGGTTCTTCTGAAAGGATGTAGGTATTTTAAATTGTTAAATGAACTTTGAGATTACATTTACTTTTGAGCCATTTGAGTCACTTAACTGCTTACAAATAATCAGTGGTTTCCAGTAAATACCTTCGATATGGGACAAAAGCAAACATGGGGTGCAAAGTGGCAATGTGTTGGGAACTGTATCTACTGGAAGAGATTGTGCTATATCTTTTTCCCCTCAATTCTTCCTAGGACTTATTAGCTCAAGCAAAGTACTGTGCTAATGAGGCTGCATGGCTGTGAGTAAGGAGCTGGCTCATGCCTGGCCAACTCAGAGTGCAGGCCAAAGAGCTGAAGTCCATCTGGAATACTATGTAAGAGGTTTTCAACATTTTCAATTTGTGGAACCCAAAAATTTTCCAGTGAAGGTGTAGGTCCCTGGAAAACACTATTGCCAACAGGCTTGCTTTTCATAGTTTCCCTGCACAGTTCTACTTTAAAGAAGTCCATGGCCACCCAGTGTCCATAGATCACACACAGAAAATCCCTGATTGTATTCATCTATAGGAGATCAGTGTATTTTCCTGATAATATTAAAGAATTACTAACATAATGACTATAAATAAGAACATGACTTCTTCATCTTGAAATTAAGAGGAGATTGAGACTAATCATGCACTTAGAAGTACTTTATTACTTCCTTACTTTGAAGAAAGACATCTGTGTTTGGAAATAAAATATCAGTTAGCCTTTGAGCTTTAAAGGGCAGAATGTTTCCTAGATTGATAATCATCACCTAAAGATTACTTAAGAGCATGAAACATAAAAATGGGAATTAAAGTAACCAAGTAAAATTCTATTATGAAGATTCTTTTCAAATGACAACATGGGATGATAAGCCTCTATTTAAAATTAAAACTTCCAAGCAGTAAATTATGGTGCTCATCAGTGTATTTCTGGGAAGATTTTAGTATGCTCCATTTCATTACAGACATCTCAATTTGACAGACTTTTATGACAACTTTGAATCTATGGCATGAATCTGAATGGATACAGAAGGTATTAAATGAACACCAAATCAGGGAAGACTGTAGCATAAATTTGCCTTTTTTTTAATTTAAAATCAGAGTATTGTTCCATATAAATAGGATATTAAACTTCAGTGTAGTTGGAGAACCTGTGTAAAAGATACTCCATTATATACTGCACAGAGATTAGTTACGTTAAAAGGAGCAGCTTTAGTGACATTGTGAAGTCAAGCACTCAAAATTTAGGGAATACCTGTTTTAAGAGAACTATTATTGCTGTGCAATCTTTATTTTTGGACATGTGTGTTTTGGTAATTTTTGATTCCTTTTCCCCTTCCACACAAAATGGAATGTACTCATCTGGTGAGCAACTATTCTAAATTTTTACAATCAGTAAGGAAACTTTTTTTTTTACTGCCTAGCACTCAAATTGTACTTTGACGACAGAATTTCCTAATAGGTTGGCTTGGACAATTTATGAGTCCAGATCTGGAGCCTTTCATAAACATTAATAAGCTTATTTTGATATTATTATCTAATATATCCTCTAGCAAAAATATGTTAATAATCATAAAAATATGATGATGTTAATAGTCTGATTAAATTAGGCTGTATCATGTAAAAAATACTGTAATTATTTCAAACAGGCATTATAAATCCAAGAAATTAAAAGTTAATTAGAAGAAACTGAAAAGTAAGTCAAAGTATAAGAACAGGCTTGTAGCACCGTGCAGCATTAAATCTGTGGTCCCAGTCTTTCAATGAACATGCGATCAACTATTTTTGCCACTACATTGTTATGTTAACCACTGATGGAGCAGGTAACAGTTCAGTGGATGAGAAGTATATCATGCTCCCCCTGCTATGATGGACATTTCCATTGAACCAATAAAGAGACTAGAAAATTAATGACACAAAATGATAGTATTTTGTCCATGACTTAGGCTATATATTTTTAAGGGTGTTTTTTTTAAACGAAGAACCTGTATTTAGGTTTTTATTGACTTCACCTTTGAACTACAATGACTAATTAGAAAATAATTGTAAAAAATTCATTCACAGTCTGAGAGATGATATAATGTAGACTTTTACTAATAAATTAATGCAGTAATACTGACCATGTCACTTTACTCTTTCCAGAATAAATTATATCAAGATGGCAAACTTACCTTCTGTGTTGGAAATGGGAGTACTGTCACATTTACTTTCACACTGCTGCATTGATGGAGGTCTAAGTGTTTCTGGACACTCACTGGATGCTTGTCCAGTGTATGAGAGGCACTGTACTGTTCGCATCTGTTGCCCAAGACCACACTGTGCAGAACACTAAAAATAAGAGATAAAAAAGTAAAACAACTTGGATCCAATTTTTAAATGTAAAACAAGATAACAGGAAAGCAATCAGGAACAGTACACATACACAAATTAAAAAAAAAGACAAGTGTCTGAAGAAACTTGGTTAATACATAAAATAATTTTCATAAAACAGCTTAGATTTTTTGGGTTTTTTTATAGTATATGCGACCACTTGTCTTTCAAAGAAAATAAAACACAAAGCAATGTTAGCTCCCTGAACAGCTTGAATTTGAGGTATGAGAATATAATTTACACTATTTCATATATCATGTCTGAGTTTAAGTGCATGTTTTTAAGAGAGAAATCATTTACTTTAGAACAAAGAAGAAAAACCAAGGAGAACAAGAATTCAAATCTGCTAGAGGACTTTTTTATGGAAAAAGGAAAGTATCTTTCAAACAAAAATACTTTGCTGTTTCAAAATATTTTTTAATTTCTATAACTAAACAGTGTTTTTAGGACATATCAATTTAAGATAAATGCGCACCTGGACAACTAGCATAAAAGAAAAGTCAGTTAGACTGTAATACCACAAATTATTGTCCCCTGGTTAGTTAAGCTAAGGTGTTTTATTTTCATTAGTGGCAAAATACTCAGCAAACTTAGAAACTGAAATATCAAGTTATTGTTTAATAGCTCGCCATTGATCATAATAGAGATGCAAAAACATAATGAAAGAAGGAAATTCAGTATATCTTATTTAGAAACATTGCATAACGGCAGCACCATTCAGCCTGTGCTGTAACAATTTAGATCCCTGTCTGGTAATTAAGCGTATTTTATATAAAATTATATAGATCTTGGAAAGTTTTTTGGGTGGCTATATATCTTAGTAAAATTTTAATTGGTTTTGTATTTCCATCATGTTTCTCAACTAAGTTAAATGTGTCTTAAAAATACTAAACCTTGCAACATTGCTGTATCCCAAAATCCCCTTCTAAAAAGCTGTAAGAAGGACTATTTAATTTTTTTAAAAATGCATATGGAAACTCATCCAGTAGAAACTAGATTACTGTCAGCAAATCCTTTATAGTTCAGCAGACAACTATCATTCAAAATAACATTTCAATTGGAGACAAACAGGGGAGAAGCTTTTGCTTCAGTCATGGGAACCATCTCTTATCCATTTCCAGCAACATCTTATCCTTAAAGGTACTAATGTGTAGGAGACTAACAGCAATAAATACTTATATGAACTATCTTACCTGTCCCCAGTCTCCAGTAACCCAGCGAGGAGGAGGACATCGGCCTAAACTACAGCGGATGCGGACTGGAGGTTTGCTTTCCTCTTGGCATTGCGTGGCTGGAAAAGTTTTTAAAAGATCGCTACTTTTGCACAGAACAATTCGGTGTTTGAATCCTGGGCCACACTTTGGTGTGCACTGAAAAAATATTTATATAAATGAATAATGAAAATCTCAGTAAAAAGTCAATAAACGTGTCAGAAATGCTATTATGGAAAATAGGAGAATATATTTATGTTCTTATAATTAAACTATAATCACAATTTTCCCAAGATGATAATGATAATTTTAAAATGTTTAGAAACACAAACAAGCTGACTGATGATTGCTTTATTAAGTTAAAGTTTCTATAAGTTTTAATTTGATAAAAGCAGATTTCCTTTGCTATTTATATTTAGGCTATTGTGTTACTATTTACTTTTATATATAAAAAGCCTTTAGGTTAGGTTTAAGAAAAGCACTTTGCTGCAAAGTAGACAGGTCTGCCACATGTAACATTATTATGAAACAAACTTGAGTGTGCATTTCAGAAATTAAAAGTAGAACTCTCTGTTCTTAATATGACCTTAGTACAGTCTTTCTCCACCTCACTTACAGACCACTGAGCTACAATGAACACATCTTTCCCCAATAAACATATGGGAAGATAAATGCTTTACTGGACTACACAGAAACCAGATTATTGGTTCAGATAGAAATACTGTACCCTCTCCCCTACAATGCATGCTTTTCTCTCCTATTTAAATTTTAATTCTGTTTTCTCACAGTTCTTGTTTTTCCTCCTTTTATCGCTCCTCTGCTCGTTCTAACAGCAAGCAGATAATAAAACAGTAATTTGAAAAGAAGCAGGTCTGAAGACCTCTGCTTTTCCTCCTCTTTCTTCATATTGGTTCCCCTTGCCTTCTCCTTCATTTTTCCTACTGACTATTAACTGTTATTTACATTAGCATAACTGCAGAATGGGGAAGAGACAAGTGCTAAAAAAATTAAGACCTTCCCCAAATCAGTTCCTCTTTAACAGTTGAGTAGGAGATTTTGCAAGCACAGTTTTAGAATTCCCTATAGGCATGTTAACCTTTATCCCGTAAGCATATCTGCAGTATTTGAATCAGAATCAATTTCTGATACCGTAAATCCTACACACAGATTATGCTAAACCTGTCAAGAGTGGAACTGCCTTTCATATGAAAGTAGCTGCAGAGACAAAACATTATCTGGGAAATAATACTATGTGGAACTGAAGCAAAATTCAAGAGGTGAAACGCCGAAGACCTTCCACCCATCAAAACAGGTCATTATATAATTGGGGGGAAAAGAAAAACCCCTAAGATTCGTTCTCAGAAAATGACTTGAGTGATCCAAACTTTACTGTTGTATGCCTAATTCTGACTAACTTAAAGACACTTTAAATCAGTTCCACAGTACTATGTAAGGTATCAATATTCCCTATACATATGTAAAGGTGTATATATGTACATATACATATACAGTGGGATTGAGTGCACCCTCAGCAAATTTGCAGATATCACCAAGCTGTGTGGTGTGGTTGACACGCCTGAGGGAAGGGATGCCATCCAGAGGGACCTGGACAGGCTTGAGAGGTGGGCCCGTGTGAACCTCATGAAGTTCAACAAGGCCAAGTGCAAGGTCCTACACATGGGTCAGGGCAATCCCAAACATGGGGATACAGGCTGGGCAATGAGTGGATTAAGAGCAGCCCTGCGGAGAAGGACTTGGGGGTACTGGTGGATGAAAAACTGAATATGACCCGGCAACGTGCACTCGCAGCCCAGAAAGCCAAATACATGCTGGGATGCATCAAACAAAGTGTGGCCAGCAGGTTGAGGGAGGTGATTCTCCCCCTCTACTCCGCTCTTGTGAGACCCCACCTGGAGTACTGTCTTCAGCTCTGGGGCCCCTAGCATAAGAAAGACATGGACCTGCTCAAGCAGGTCCAGAGGAGGGCCACGAAGATGATCAGGGGGCTGGAACATCCTCCTCTATGAGGATAGGCTGAGAGAGTTGGGGTTGTTTAGCCTGGAGAAGAGAAGGCTCCAGTGAGACCTTATAGCAGCCTTCCAGTACTTAAAGGGGGCCTACAGGAAAGATGGAGAGGGACTCTTTATCAGGGAGTGTAGTGATAGGATGAAGGGTAACAGTTTTAAACTGAAAGAGGGTAGATTTAGATTAGATATTAGGAAGAAATTCTTTACTGTGAGGGTGGTGAGGCACTGGAACAGGTTGCCCAGAGAAGTTGTGGATGTCCCCTCCCTGGAAGTGTTCAGGGCCAGGTTGGATGGGGCTTTGAGCAACCTGATCTAGTGGAAGGTGTCCCTGCCCCTGGCAGGGGGGTTGGAACTAGATGATCTTTAAGATCCCTTCCAACTCAAACCATTCTATGATACCTCAAAACAAGATCTTTAAGAAAATCTCTCAGTGGGAGTCACCTAAACTAGTCAATACAGAATGGACAGTTTTATCCTAAATCTTATCTCCGCTTAGATTTAGGATCTTAAACTGGGTTGCAAAGAGATGGGTCCTCCATTTGGACTTTATAATCCAGAACTGCAAAGTGGGTATATAAACACTTTCCTTAAAATCTAACCTTTCCTTTCCTGTCCTATTCTAGCCTTTCCTATCAAGGTACTGCCTCCTTATCTACAATAGTTCAGTGTTCAGAATTCTCATACAGAATAGCCAGGTTCAATCCTCCTCATGCTGAAGGGGCTTTAACCCCAAATCGTGTGTACCCTACATACCTGCCTACTAGAAAACTAGGAGAAGGAGGGAAGGAAGAGAAGAAAGATCTCTATCTCTCTGGCTGAACTGCAAAAAGAATTAAATATTAATGCTAAACAGAGACCAAAAAAGAATGACAATTAATATGTCAGGTCTTGAGCATCATGATCATGACTCCTCAGTTCTGGTCCAAATTCCATGGAATGTTGCGTGTATTTCCTCCCACAAATATTTCATATAAAATGCATAAGACTTTTAAGCAGGAACTAGAAGCAAGTGCCCCTTCCTAGCTGAGTGTTTAAAATCACTTGCACTCAATCTCCTCTTCCCAGGGACTGAGCATTCTGTGAAAAGCAAACAGAAAAGAGACAAGGTTGAAAGGACCCGCCTGCCATCGTAGGTGATGTAGAGCTGTGTTCTGCACTCTGGGTGTTGCATTCTAAAATCTGAAATATTATAAAAATGCAAAAAAGCAAGCTATCACCAGACGACTCTTAAAATAGACCAGTAGCTATTGCTGTACCTCATGTGGAACTCGGTTCATTAGACATGTTATAAGAATGCCTTCTAAATTGAGGCCTTTGGAGAGGATATGTGGAGAAATGTCTAGTGTGTGAATCACTGTGTGGCTTTGGCAAGAGGTTTGCACTCAACTTCTCTTATGTGTCAAGACAGGCAAGTAGAACTTCTGATAATCAGTGAATAAATGTCAAAACTCAATGTGCCTATGGAGTTTCATAATCTCTAGAATGTGGTAACAAATAAGCAAGAGTTTGAAGATCAAAATTTGAGTTTAGGTGCATCCATTTTCTAGTCCGGCTTGAAGACATGTTCTTTTATCTATGTCTAAGCTGCCATTTAAGAAAAAATCTTTCAGCTACTGCTACCAGAAGAAAACAACATCCCTTAAAAAAACCACTTTTTTGGAGTCATAGTCAAAATTCCACTAAATAAGATGGACTACACCCTGTCCCCAGAAATGAAAGTGAAGTAAGGAAATAGGTTGCCTACAATAATACCGAATCACCAAAAATAAAAAGCATCAGTAGAATTTAACAAAAAATGTATGTCTCCACAGCAAATGAAAGACAGAATACACAGACAAAAAAAACCAGGAAACAGTGTTTCCCATTACTACATGCTTCTAGAATTTTTGACTCACTCAGTGGAAGTCATGACTAATGCATGACTATGAATGCAAAGTAAATGTGTTTGTCTGATAAGGCTCTTCCCAAGAAATCCTTAGATTATTTTCTGCTGGTTTATATTTTATTATCTGTAAAAATATAAAAGTAGTAATTTACAGTAGGCAGAATAATTCAGTCAAAGCTCAACTATTACAAAGCATAAAAAATTTTATGGCAAAACTGATGTTACCTGAGAATGACTACATTCTGCTAGGCAAGCCACTGTTAGCTTTAATTACTATTTGATATAAGCACTTTTACATTCTCCCAAGGACATTATTTAATCTCTATGTTTACAAAATGTTGTTTCTCTGACCAAAAAGATACAGAATTTCTTGCTAATTATCATTGAAGACTAAAAAAATGTATAACTATATTGATGCTCAAGTGCATTAGCATATAAAAGTTCTAAAATTGCTTAATTTGTATCAAGTATTGCTTGCTTTTACTATAAAAACAAAGCTTTAGAACTTGCATTCCAGGGAAAATTAGCAAGATTTGCCATTGGCTTCAATGGAAGCAGTATTCAACTCTTCCACTTTTTGAGTTCACTCTTGTTTTCATTTTCATGCTTCCGTCAGAAAATCATATAAATACATATATATATAAAAATGTTTATATGTATATTACTATAGGGATTTAAATACACTATATTTCTGGGAACACTGAACAGAAAAAAAAGCAATTTTTCTCATTGTATTAAAATGGTATCATCAGTCAAGACACTGCCAAGCTACACTAGGCAAAATTCATACCAGAAAGAAGTCAGCACTTTTTCACAATCCTGACGAAATACCACCACAACCAGAAGCTTAGCAGAGCTTTAATCTTTAGATTAGAACATTTTTGTTGAAAATTATAACACACTCCTGTTGTATAAAAGCCTGGTTGTGAAGGCCTTTAAAAGCTGTTCAAGCTTCTTACGAGGCTGGCAATATTGATGGATCTAAGGATGATGTATTAGTGAGCAAAGTCTAGAGGAGGTAGCTAAAGAGGAATAGTATATAGTCAACATATATTTATGGCTCTGTAACTTGTCACATGGATACTATTATTTGTTAATACTGGGATGATGCCTAGATATTCCAATCAGAAATAAAGTATCATGATAATGCACACAAAGAACTTAAAAACTATCAATGCCACAGATGTGGTATGAAAGAGTCTTCAACTGAACATCCCTTTCTACTCAACCATTCTTCTCACTCCTTTCCTTTATACTCTTTCCAAGTGAGATTCATTTTCAAAGGGCTGGAATACACTGTACCTTTTCAGGTAGGGACAAGGACCATTTAAAACCTTTTCTGCCTTGATTATGGTGGCCTACTTCTTGTGTGAAATGCTGGCTAACAGTGGGGTAAAAAAACCCCAAAACATTGTTCTGCATGTAGAACAAGATACACTTTAAGATTCACTGTGCCATTTCCAGGTTTCTTGAGGTCCTGGGTCTACACTGAGAAAAGTTGCTGAAAGAAACTGCTTACCTACAGGTTTCAGGCTATAAAGCTGACAACTTTTTACAGAACTGATTCCAAAAAATATTTTATCTTAAACCTGAACAAAACTAGAGACAGATTCAGGTATAGTCTGGGAATGACTATCTGTTTTATGATAGTGGATTATTTATAAAACCTGTTACAAATAACAGGAGTTTCAGAATATAAGCAAAAGCATCTGTATGATAAATTAATGAAAACAAAAAAATTTTCAGAAGTTCACATTATATTTTAGAAGAATTTTCTTTGATATAAAAGCTCATTAAAATGGCATTTCATTCATAATTCCTTACGGAACAAAAATCAAACAGTTGACCAACACAGCAAATTGACACATTTTTCTTTTGTTCAAAGAAAAACAACATATATAATGGAAAAAATATATTTGTGTATTGGGTTTGCATGGCAAGGTTTTGGGGGGGGGAGGCTACAGAGGTGGCTTCTGGAAGGAGAAAAAACTGCTGCGCAACTGCAGCTGGGAGAGAGGAGTGAGAAGATGTGAGAGAAACAACTCCGCAGACACCAAGGTCAGGGAAGAAGGAGGGGGAGGAGGTGCTCCAGGTGCCGGAGCAGAGATTCCCCTGCAGCCCATGGTGAAGACCATGGTGAGGCAGGCTGTTCCCCTGCAGCCCATGGAGGTTAACGGTGGAGCAGATATCCACCTGCAGCCTGTGGAGGACCCCACGTCGGAGCAGGTGGATGTGCTCTGAAGGAAGCTGTGACCCCGTGGAGAGCCCGCACTGGAGCAGGTTTGCTGGCAGGACTTGTGACCCCGTGGGGGACCCACGCTGGAGCAGTCTGTTCCTGAAGGACTGCACCCCATGGAAAGGACCCATGCTGGAGCAGTTTGTGAAGAACTGCAGCCCGTGGGAAGGACTCCCGTTGGAGAAGTTCATTGAGGACTGTCTCCTGTGGGAGGGACCCCACGCTGGAGCAGGGGAAGAGTGTGAGGAGTCCTCCCTCTGAGGAGGAAGGAGCGGCAGAAACAACATGTGATGAACTGACCGCAACCCCCATTCCCCGTCCCCCTGCGCTGCTCGGGGGAGGAAGAGGTAGAGAATTGGGGAGTAAAGTTGAGCCCGGGAAGAAGGGAGGGGTGGGGGGAAGGTGTTTTAAGATTTGGTTTTATTTCTCATTACCCTACTCTGATTTGATTGGCAATAAATTAAATTAATTTCCCTGAGTCGAGTCTGTTTTGCCCATGACGGTAATTGCTGAGTGATCTCCCTGTCCTTATCTCGACCCACGAGCCTTTCATTATATTTTCTCTCCCCCTGTCCAGTTGAGGAGGGGAGTGATAGAGTGGTTTGGTGGGCACCTGGTGGCCAGCCAAGGTCAACCTACCACAATTTGTCTACACAAGTAGTTTCTTCAGCTAAGAACAGATGGAGATTATACAAGTGTGAAAATCAAACAGCAAGGAGATGAACAACAGCTTCCATAGCAGCTCACAGCACTGTGATTTAACATGCAGATATTACTACTTTTAAGTACTGCTATAATGCTTAGACTATTATTAACTAATAATGGATGGTGTCTCCATCCTTGGAGATATTCAAAAGCCATCTGGACATGGTCCTGGGCAGTCGGCTCTAGGTGGCCCTGCTTGAGCAGTTGGGGTTGGACAAGATGACCTCCAGAGGTCCCTTCCAACCTCAACCATTCTGTGATTCTGTGAACTATATTACCTGTATTAACAAATTATGGTAAGAGCTGTTCTGTACCACTTTTATGGGTGCTCACAGTGATGCTAGTAGACTTCCTTCTTTATGCTTTGAATTTTGAGAGGCTGTAACAATTTTTGGAGCTAAAAGTATCTGTGCATAGAAGAGATCTGTGCAACTACAGGCACATTAATCTTATTTATAGTATGCAGTGATTTATATTTATTTTGAATGAAAGACTGTTTAAAGGCAAGCAAATACACAGAAAATGGGATACAATGAATCATGTATATCATTGGTAGACCATTCCAGTTTACTCTAATAGTCTCCTTTCTTTTTTTTTAGACAAAGTGGAACAGTTCTAACTTACCTGGGCTTCAGTAAAGTATTTGAAAGGGGGATTACAACTGGGTAAAGTTTAGGATTTGAGAGATGCAACCTGCAAAGACCTTCTAGGATCAGTCATGGGACTGATCTGATTAATATTTCTTTATAGTCTACTTAATGATGTTCATACAAAAGTAGTTTCCGTTGTTCAGCATTACTGAAATTAGTGGTTAGCACAGGTAACTAACTGACCTTGATGCTACAGAGGTATGCTCTATAGAAAGAACTGGACAATTGTGAAGACATGAATAATTGAAATGAAGTGAAATTTGGCAGTATGATGTGCAAGAGCATACATTTCCAAAAAAAAACCCCCAAGAATCTCTATTTAAAATGGGAGATCACTAACTGAAATGAAAAAAGGAGGATAAAGGTCTGGATATATTAACAGAGCATAAGATGACTAAGTAATCAATATGTGATAGCTGAGGAACAGAAGGAGGTTATTTAGGGTATACTGATACACTTATCAGTGTATAGGTATTTTCAATAGAGGCAGGAAACAAAAGGACGAGGCACATGTGAAACCTCCTCTGGGATATTATATACATTTAACACTAGTAATCCATTCCCAAAAAGACAACTTCAAACTGAAACATGAAAGGAGAATGTGATCGAGATTAATTCCTTTCTGACAAATAATAACTGGAAAGGAAGAGGAGCTGTTTCAGATAACAAAAGCAAACAGGTACAAACTGGCACGGAACTAGAACATTAGAACATTTCTTGCAATTCAAAGACTAAAGTTCAAGAATAGTTTTCCAAGAAGCAGTAGGACAAAACCCCAAATTAACTAATTTTAAAACAGACATTTTTGCACTCTGATTTGCATGTGATGCAGTCCCATTCAAATGTATCACAGATCAATCTATCTTCTTTCAGGTTCACATCCTTCAAATTTAATACTTGAATCAGTATAAGGTCACAATTTGGCTTATAATATAAGAGTTATCACCATATTTAACAAAAGATGTTCTTTCTTTAATAAAGAGAATACCAATTTTCAGGTCTGTTGCTAAGAAAGGTGATGCTTTTCATCAGCATGGTTACTTCAGAAAAAAACCTAGCAGATTATTCTGGCTTCTGATATTGTAAACCCATCATCTCTACTCTCCAGCTATTTGGTGTTTCAGGAACCAATGGAAATGGAAATTGCTTTTTTCTTTAAGACAATTATCTCATACCAAATGGCTATTCTAGGGGTTTTTTTTTGGTTGGGTTGGTTTTTTTTTTTTTTAATACTTTACTATTCTGTCTTTTACTATTTTTCTATTATAATTAATAACAACAGGTCAGAATCATTTGACAAAACAACAGAACTGACAACATAGAAAAAAAGAAGAAAAAAAAAGAAATATGAATGACAAAAACCTGCTTCAATACTCTAAATCTATCAGGTTTTGAATTTCTTATTAATCCTTTACTTCGCAAGCAGCAATAGAAAATGTACTAATATTCAGTGGTCAGAGCTCTTGTCTTTACTATTGCCAATAAGCTAACATAGCAAAATTTCCTTACTTCTGACCAGTCCAAAGTGACCCACTGTGGGGGACAGGACTGATTGTTACAGGGCTCTTTTTCAATAGGCCGGTGTGTTAAACAGTTGGTATTGTCCAGCGTCTCCTCCTCAGAAGGTCCAATCTTTCTGATACAGAGAACTGTTCGTGAACGCATTCCTCCATCACAGGTCTTACTGCATTCTGACCAATCTCCTATAAACCATCTGGATAGAAAAAGTTAGGAGGCTCAGTTAATGCGTTTCAGAAACGGAGTAGATAATTGCACAAATCCAGAATCCAAATAGTTTAAATTACTAAACTTAAATCATTGTTAACAATACATGTATTCACAGTGAAATAAAGTAGAAACTTATAGGTCTTTTCACTAAGCATTTTAATTTATGCCTCGCTGCAATCATATCTTCCAATAATAATAATACTTTGTATTTTTCTAGAGCAGCAATTTCCAGCCTAGGCTACAGTAGTTAGAAAGGAGTGTTGAGCCTGACAAAACTGCAGCTATTTAAGTAGATTTGTGCTGGACTTGTATGAAATTATTCCTCTGAAAGTGGTTTGCAACTGGAAATGTTTGAGAATCACTGCTGTAGATTAAAGCACAAGTTAAAAGCCAAGATGCTTGCCTCTCTAATATCACTGCAATAAAATAATTTGATCTCAAAATTGGGCTTTCTGAGATTTAATTCTCATCTGATTATGAAACATTTCTAAATTTATAGAAGGCTATACTGAAATGCAAAATATTCTCATTTATTAGAGTAAGTAAAGCTGTACAGTATATTTAGATTACTTTGTGATGCCGCAGAGATTAAAGCAGCTGTTAATCTGGCTGTAAAGTTATATTATTTTTTTTCTACTGATGAATGGTTAATGCAGCTCAATTCACTGGAAATATCTCTTCACATTGTTGAGCACGTTGGGTCTTCAATATTTCATATGTTGATTAGATACACTCACCTGAATCATCCTTGCAAAGGATGAAGGTGAAGTCTAATATGCTATCACATGCTGCCAACATGCCAAAAATGTCAGGCATGTCAGTCACTGTGTATGCTTGGAGCTGCCTCATAAGATTTGTCATTTTCTGAAGCCTCTGTCAAAAAGATGTGCTGCTATCCTGTCTTGTATTACAGAATATGTAATATATTCTAATATGAACCTAGATCAATGCAGAGATGCAAACAAATATGCCATATTCTGTCATTATTTTCCCAGTGAAAGAGAATTAATTTGTGATTATTCACCACCAAACTTATGCTTTTACCACAGTAGGGAGAATTAGAAGCTCTTCACAGCTTTGAGGAAGCTGAAGTGTTAATTTTTAGTTGGTACTAAGATTTGCTCAAGTGCATTCTCAGGTACCTTTTATGTTTATACTGTATCTCACATGACAGTACTGTTCATAGGATCCAGAGAGAGTTATCTATATCTTTTCTTGAAATCTGGAACTTTAGGAGTTACTTATTGTAATAACAAACAAAATACTGTGAACAAACACAGTCTTTGCTGCTGTTCAGGAGCCTCAAGTATAATGTAACTGGCATTCAGTTAGAAGGAGTAAAATTTTCACCACAAGTAAAGTGGAATTGTATTAATTAAGAAAAGGAAATATTTGGTCACTCTGTTTAAAGAGTAAGCCTTACTGGGTGATAAATCTTCCAGCCAAAAGGGTCAAACTTCTTTGGGGAACTATCTCAAAAGGTGGTATTTGAACAGCCTTCTTCTAGACTACTTACAGGATCAGGAATCAAGAACCCTTCCTTAGGAGTTTGGCACTTTGTATTCACCCTGTGGTGAGCATCAGAATGGAGGCAGATGTGGGCTGAACTGCTCTGACATATTCAAGCAGATGCTGATTAATACACACTACCCACTTTCTGAATCTTGATGACTTGAGTTTCACCATGTTCATCAATGTCCCTGCTGTACTGGATGGAGAATTCAGAAGTGTCCCACTTTGTGGGGTTTTTTTTTATTTGTTTGGTTTTTGTTTTTTAAATAATGTCAGTGCAAAAAAAAATTAACTATGTTAGAATAACTATGTTAACACTACTTTTTAAAGTGCTAATTTGTTAATAGTTAAGCCACACAAAGGAAGGGATAGGGATGTGTTTGATAAAAAGGAACTGACCAAACATGACCACTTCTCAAGTTCTGCTCTCAGGTTCATGATGTGAGAGTTTAGTTAGTGCACTTATAGCCATGCTAAACAGTGTTATACAAACAGAAATCAAGTGCATATCCTTGCAGGATAAGCATATATTTACACATAGACTATAGGGACAATAATTTAGACCTGTTTGTGAGACAGCACATCCACCTTCAAACACACTCAAGGTGAGAGCAGCGTAATGGCTTCACTTCTGTTTATGTTAAATGAGTATGGTACATGGCACAGGGGGAATAAGTGTAGAAGACATTGCTCTGCCATCCTGCAACCTGTCACCACGCCCAGGGAAGCAGTTGATACTCTAGGAAGAAACTGGCTTCATGAAGACCTGTTGGATTTTAATGCATTATAGTATTGTCTCATTCTTCCTGGTGTCCTTCATGCTATAGTTTTACAGTTTCTAAGAGACATTTAAAAGAGACCACAGTATTTCTTTACTGTGTGATATCTACACTTAATCAGTATTAATGATTTTCATGCCCAATTAGAATTAGCTACAGATCATCATGAAACTTAAACTAACCAGAGCTCATGAATCAATAAACTGTTGTAGTATTTGTCTCAAAATGTAAGAAGCTGTTGTGCATATGCTGAAATTATTTTCTAGTGCAAAATATCACAACTGTTTCTAAACAGTTTTTGTAGTAAGATTAAGCTATGCTATAGGTCCTTACCAAATTTCATTTTTGAACAAATGAGCTGATGTGTTTTTAATTATCTTTTCAATATGTAGCATACAGCTACTTTAAAAATAAAACTAAATAGACTTAACCAAGTATGCACCTAATCCTAAAGGCATACAGCATTACTGTACAACACTGAGCATCCTGGAGAGAAAGGTTGTTTGACAAAACTATTATCAGTAAATGGTTTGGTCTACTAAGCAGTTTCTATGTTTACCATTTCTCATCTGAACACTTTAACCCAAATTTTAATATACTATACTTAAAAATATGGCAAACATTTAGTATGCAATGTAAATATCTATGGGAAAGTTAGTCTCCCCTCACCTCAAGATTCTTCTGTCATTATTGCCTTAAGAATGGCCCCCAGTTCTTTTCTGAGCACTATTCACCACACCTGACGCTTCCATCATAAGAAACTGCTTTGCTAGTATCTTTTTACTTACAATGTCTGAGTTGCTTTGTGTAGTTTAAACACCACTGTTCCTCAGTCAAATCAGGCCTCCTCTAGGTCAAAGTATGTATTTTCCACAACTGATTCCAGAGGAACAAGAAACCATAACCAAAAACCAAAACCAAATATCCTGTCTGATAAAGACAGGACCCTAATGCTATATCAGAATTTTATACCACCTTTGGTCAAATGGATTTATTATATATTACAAAGACTTTTCTATCTATGCAAAACAGATGTCCATCTTAGTGATTAATGACTTACTCAGGTGGGCAAGGCTCAGTGTTGCAGGCTCTTTGGTTTTCTGGAGGCTTACTGTCAGGGTCACAGTAATTGTTTTGTACAATGGAGTTGTCATCCAGCCTTTTACACACCACCTCTTGTTTCTGCACACCTTGGGATGAAATGAAACACTATTAATTAATCATTCTTGCTCTTCTACTTGTTAAGTTAAAGTGTATTTCACCTATTGATTATTAATCCTACTATCCCCACTTTAATTGGCTGAATGCTCCAGGCACGTGAATTCCAATTGACTGAATGCCCCCTGACCACACAAAATCTTTCATTTTCCTTCAATTTTAGGCCACTCCATTGAGAGAGGATTTTAAATTGCTGTTGTTTTCTAAAACAAAGGGAATATATTTATAGATTTACTAACAGATTGTTTTTATTTGTATATTGCACAAAATCCATTTTCTGCCTACTCTCCTCTCCTAGTAAAAGACACTTCAATTTCCAAACAAAACATCACCAAATAGAATGTGGTCACACTTCAATGCAGAATTATTGTTTATGTGCTCTGGTTTAAAATAAAACAGCAATACTGGGATACAGTGTTGCATTTTTATACATGTCATCCTATAAACATTTTCTTCATTAAAATAATAGAAGTATTATTCATTCTGAAAGATGCAGTTTGTCTCTGTGAACTCTCATTTTGTCTGGCACTCCCAGCTCCTCTTTCACTGTTAACCATCAACTGGGCAGTTACGAATTGATTATTATTCCCAAAACATAATGACATATCACTGCCAAGGCAACATTATAAGGTAACACATTAAGCAGATTTTCCAATTTTTAAAAAAACAGGATCTAAAGAAAGACATTAAAGAACCATTGATATGACAACAGTGCAGCTCAGAGTACTGTTGTAAACAGTGGTACACATGGCCGCCTCCTGTTTTTAAAACAAGCTGTATGATGCTTGCTAGCATAAAAAGACTGTGGATCTGCAATTCATATGCAGTTCTTATTGAACATGAGTAGTCATAATACTGAAATAATAGGATTATTTGTATGATAAAAGTTGCAAAAAAGCCCTAAACCTTTCTTAAAAACAGAAGCAATTATTTAACTTTTTCCAAATTGTGAAATGCATACAAATAAATAGGGATTAAAACATCCTGGCTTCAAATATCTGCCAACTTTACTTTACAGCCCTCTCTTCATTTTAAGACAAGCATTTTACAGGAGGTAGATGTGCAGTAATAAAATTAATTGTATAAATATGTTTTTCAGACATTGAACACCCACTAAAAACATGGGATTTTCTTTCACCAAACATTTGTAGTCCTTTTGCTCATTTTAAACTAGCTAAACAACTTACCTTGCAATTGTTTCGTTTGTTATTCATTATGGACAAGAATCAAATCTCCTACTTTGGTTCCTAAAATGAGACCTATATGGAATTTAGGTATTTAATTCCAATAGTGAGTCAAGCCTAGCCTTGACATGCTTTAAGTTTGGCCCACAAAGCATCCTGCTTGGCTATGAACAGAAGTCTCCCAGTCTAAGCACAGAGGCATGTGAAATGTCTCTATGACGTTATGTGCAAAGGACCTGGGGAAAATAGTAACCTCCTTTTTCACGAGTCTTGAGGATGGCATGCAGTCCCCCATGAGGCTGCAGATCCAGAAGTAGTAGGTATGATCCCTTCTCAACCCTGAGGGGATTCCTACTTCCCATGAGCATACACTAACTTCTGTGACTTAGTGATTATTTTAGCCAAGGTGGCAAGACTGTGGTTTCTAGTCTGTAGATTATTTCTAGTTTTTATTCAGTTACAGTCTGATGTAAAATGTCTAAACCATCTTGAGAGCAGGGATGAAAATCCATACTTGCCTGTGCTAGATGAATGTCTTATTTGCTGGTAACAGATTAAGCCCCTTTCTTGTCTTCCTGCCATTGGCCCCATGAATCTTGCATCCCTGGTTGCACTGTGGCCCAGAATGCTTATTAAAAATATCTTCCCTTTCCCTACCCCTCTTAGACTCCTCAACTATTCTATGGCACACAGTTAGAGTACTCTTCTGGAGATGCAATCCCAGTTGAAATCTCTTCAGTCTGATATAGGAAATTGCTATTTAATAACTGCCATGGCATCCTGCAAAATATGGGTATTATCCCTTATGTAAAAATATAGCCTTGTTAATTCAAATACTTTCAGGAAAACCCAGCAGTCTGGATCCTAAGCACATAAAAATGTTCCATGTGTGGCCTTAACTCAAATGTGCATGCTCCTGACAAGCAGGGTAGGAGTTAGATTCATCACTCAACATACTGCTTCCTACAGGCTGCCTTTTTAGCAGGTGAGAACTTTGTATCAACCCTCAAAATCACCTGCCTCCTCACCTTACCTCAAAATCATTAACTATGTTGAGACCAAAGATGCCTAATGCTGAAGTCTTCACTCTACTGCAGTGTCTAAATCCAGAGTCCCAGCTTTGCTGCTGGGATATCTCCTTTTTGATTACAGCTACACATAACCTTCCCAAAGTAGGCACTTTAAATCAGGTTGTAAATCATTTCACACGTCTGACATCTCAGGTTATCCATAAACATCACAATCATTTAAAAGTAAGTTTTATTTATGAAAAAGATATTGATTAATATGAGACATGTCTTACAGGTGAGCCAGGTAAACCAATCAGCTTCTTCCATTTGCTCTTCTTTCTACATGTATCTGGATGCCACAACATTAGACAACAGTAGGTACCACTAAACAGCGCAGAAGGCTGCCAGACTGTTTTCCAAGTGTATCCTACATACACAAATCTACATGAACAAGCTAAAAAGAAAATACCATTTTTGAACAGTATTCAACCTCCTTTTTTTTATTTTGCTAATTTTCAATTTATGTGCTTTACATGTTGGAAAAAAAATCATTTTGCACAACCCTTCTGTGCATCTGTTCACACTTGAGTTTATTTCAGCCACAATACAAACTGTGCCCAGTACTCCAGAGGGATTTTACTAGTGCCTTATCCAGTGTCATTAATACTTTTAAAGAAATACATCCTAAAATCAAATCTGCCTTTATCATGACTACAACATATCCCAGTCTTCCTCATGTCTCCTAGCACTGCATTGTCAGCAAATTTCATCAGAGCTTTCTACTTTTTATGCTACCATCAGAACAAGAAAAACTGAAGTCTGATGAGTCATGTGAAAGGTCTTTAAGAAGCCTATTAGGCTCACTGCCTTTTGGCCCAGTAATTTACATTTTAAGTGTGCCTCTTGTCTACTAATGTTTTCTAATTCTTTATTAAATGTAGGTGACAACAAAAGTCTTAGGAAAGTCTAGATGAATTAATCTACTACATTTCCTTGGTCTAGAAAATAAGTTATATATTAAAATATATCTGGCTAGTCAAGCATGACCTATCATGTTACACTTTACCTCATTTGTCATTTATTTCTAGATCTTTAGTTATCTTCAAAATTTCAAATCAGTTAACACTTCAATGTTGTTATATATATTTTTCTATACACACACACACAGAGTGAGAGATGATTTTCTTCAGTTCTTTACTCCTTTAGTACTATTTTAGTAGATAAAAGGACATATCAATTGCAGCGTGAAAGAGAGAGAAAAATGTTTACCAGATTAGGCTCTCCTTTATAATCTCTTCCTTTCGTTCTTGACAAATAAGTGTAAGATCTAAATATTTGAGAAGCTGTGACAAGATGATTCACTTTAAATTCTATACTCTATGTAAGCACTGCCAACAGATGAGAATAATTAAAATCAGATCTGACAACCTGAGTAGGAGTATTTCTTTTGCAATTTTCTACTCAAATTTCACCATGATGAGAAATAATATTTAAAAGGACTAGCCAAACAGCAACGCTAGTAACATGGTGCTGCTAGTTGACATAGAATTTATGTTCAGCTCTGACTGATGAATAATCATTTATCCTTTCTATCACAAGCTGCCTTAATTCTCTTGGTGGCTGATAAAATAATAGGTGTCCCTCAAATTTCCCTCAAATATAATTGCTTAAAAAAATAATAATTTATACACACTTTATAATTAAGCATTTTAATGATGCATACCATTCTCTCAAATATATTTATGGGATAGCATAGATATTAATGTTATGTTTTCATTAAATTTCCTACTGGCATCAGACACATTTCCTTCCAGGCTTTGGCTAAAAATTGGCAGCCCCAGTAAATTCATTTCTGAGGAGCTATGTAATAAGAAAGTATTTTGAAGTACTATGAACACAAAGTATCATTGTGCTCAGTTTTCAAAAAAATTTAAACCAGCCATGTTATTTATTGAATGTCGGTCAGGTAGCATATCATCCCTAAGACAGCATTCATCACTATTCACTCACACAGTGAAGAATCTTTAATCCATGCCAGGCAGATATGTTAATCCAGTTTTAAAATGTTCTGCAGCATCTTGCCACACAGTATGTGATTTGTGATATAAGAAACATAGGTATGGATTAAGGAAACTTTACATCATTGCTGTCTAATTACAGTGTTATTTAAAATAACATCTCGGAAACAAAATTCAGATACTAACTTTAAGTCAAGAAAAAGAAATAGAAAAGTCTGGAAGTGCAGTTTTTACCCAGACAACAGCTACAACTTGGTTAAAGCCCTGTGGGCCTTGAAAAAAATCTTTTTAAATTATCAACTCTTCTCTGAGTATATGGTCTCTCTTAAAATAATCTAAAAAGCACAGCTAAACAAGTTCATTTAAACTCTTGGGGGAATAATTACAAGCAGTTAGACAGAAACACTCTGCTTTCAAATCTACAGATTTATAGTTTATAATAAAAAACATAAAATGTCCTCATGATTGGTCAATGCAATTCTAATAGAAAACAAAACTCCAGTGGTTTAGTGACCATATTCTCCAGAGAACTGAGATGTTTTGCAGATTTCAATTCACAAATAGTCTGCATGACTTTCAGTAGCCAAATTTTAAATTACATGGAGCACATTTTATTCTTAAATTAAAATTGCAGGCATGTAAATGCTATATCTATTTTTAAAAGCAATCCCCAAAAATTGTGGTTTGCGATTGCAACAGTTAATTATAAAGATGCCAGTACCAATACATAGTGAATCTTGCATCACTAAAACTAGTGCATGCTGGTTAATCCAGACATACTTTCTGAGCTCACTCATCAGATCACAAGATGTTCATCACAGAGCCAAACTTACATTTTCCTTGATGAGGACAAGTATGTTTTATTTGTCTAAAGACAGTTTCATAATTCATCTGAGGGCATGAAAGAAAAACATAGTATGCACCACTCTCCAAGAGTGATGAGCAGCAAAGGAAACTGGACAGCAATCAATTTACTTATAATAATATACTGACTGAATATTTCATAAAAAAACATGAATATGTAAGATATTTGACTCATCTGGAGATGAACTCTAATACAATGAATGAAATCAAAACCAATGCTTAGGGTACCTGGTAAATTCCAGATAATAAATGCTGTCATTTGTTGCCATTTATTGCTAGAATTCTATTAAGCATGGAAGAAAATAAAAAAAGGGGGTATGCACTTATTGGAGTTTATTTTTAATGTATACAAAAGTAAAAATACACAGGATTTTTTTCCTTTGTTGGATTTTTTTAAACAATACCACCAGCAATTCACTTTGTTATTAAGAATACTTATGGATCTGGATGAAGTCATATACTTGCCCTTGGAAAGCTACAAGATATCATATAAGGAAAGACAGGCATGAGAGTAAATAAACTGCAACTCTGTGATATGTAAGTGATCTCTCACCCTTTTCTATTTTAGCACTTTCTTCTTCTCTTTCCAGCCTTCATTTTATTGTTTTATTTCCTATTTCTATGTATTCTAGCTTCCTTTCTTAGATTTTTCTCATTAAATAATTAAATTATCAGGTCCTTAAAAAAATCTTCTGTTGTTGTCATCACTTTTTTCTGAATTCCAGCAACCTGTTCATCCATCCATCCCTTCTAAAATCCCTGTGTTCTTTCCTCTCCCACTGTTCTCTGTCTAGATAAACTTGCACTGTACATTCTGGTATTCTCTGGCATTGTTTTCCAGTAGTCTTGTCCAAGTCTGCCACCAGCTATAAAGACCTATACAAGATAGTAACAAACTTTCCTTCTGAAAACTCGACTCAGAGTAGAACAGTTATCGGTGAACTTTCAGGAAAGGGAATTAATATGGAGAATACATGTAGCTCTGTTTTACATAATGTTCCCAGAGAGGAAAGACTAGCTCAGATAGATAGTATAAATTTGTATTTTAAAGAAAAGTTTTTCAATATAGAAAATACTAGTTCTAGTATACAAAAATAAAAGCTGCAATTCTGGATTTCCAAGCCTAAGAACAGATACTAAGAGACAGATGTTAAAAATGAATGAAATTATATTCTCATCCTACATATGAGTACATGAATCCAGGAAAAGAAGAGAGTTGTCTATTACCAAGCAAGCTCTTTTAACTACCTGGTAAATCTGAGGAACCTATTTTTAGAAAAACTCAAGAAAATACCAAAATAAAACTCAGATTTTGGAGACATATTGTCCTGGTTTCGGCTGGGACAGAGTTAATTTTCTTCTTAGTAGCTGGTACAGTGCTGTGTTTTGGATTTAGTGTGAGAATGATGTTGATAACACCCTGATGTTTTAGTTGTTGCTAAGTAGCGCTTCTCTTCAGCCAAGGACTTTTCAGTTTCCCATGCTCTGCCAGCAAGCAGGTGTGCAAGAAGCTGGGAGGGAGCAGAGCCGGGGCAGCTGACCTGAACTAGCCAAAGGGGTATTCCATACCATGGAACATCATGCCCAGTATATAAACAGGGGGGAGTTGGCCAGGAGGGGCGGATCGCGGCTCTGGCATTGGTCAGTGGGTGGTGAGCAATTGCATTGTGCATCACTGGTTTTTTCTTATTTCTTTTTTTTTGTTGTTGTTGTATTCTTTTTCATTACAATTATTATTATTCTTAGTTAGTAGTGTATTTTTATTCTTACTTTAGTTATTAAACTGTTCTTATCTCAACCCTTTTTTCCTTTCCTCCTCCCCACCCCACTGGGAGGGGGAGGGGGAAGCGGCTGCGTGGTGCTGAGTTGCTGGCTGGGGTTAAACCACGACATGTGGTTTCTGCTTAATTCACTCTACAGGATATGATGCTCACTTGCAGAGCAACTATGGAGTATTTTGTTCTTTTCTCCTTTAACATGAATGACACTACTAAATACACAATCTGCACTACTAAATACACAAGGAGTTGAATGCACCATTAGCAAGTTTGCTGATGATACCAAACTGGGAGGTGCTGTTGACTCTCTCGAGGGACAAGAGGCCTTGCAGAGGAATCTAGATAGATTGGAGCATTGGGCAATCATCAATAGCATAAAATTTAACAAGTCCAAATGCCGGATTCTGCACCTGGGACGGAGTAATGCCAGGCACAAGTATAGATTGGGAGAGGAGTGGCTGGAGAGCAGCCCTGCAGAAAGGGATCTGGGGGTGCTGGTCGACAGCAGGCTCAATAGGAGTCAGCAGTGTGCCCTGGCAGCCAGGAGGGCAAACTGCATCCTGGGGTGCATCAAACACAGCATAACCAGCCAGTCAAAAGAGGTGATTATCCCGCTGTATTCAGCGTTGGTGTGGCCTCACCTGGAGTACTGTGTGCAGTTCTGGGTCCCACAATTTAAGAAGGATGTGAAGGTCCTTGAATGCATCCAGAGGAGAGCAACAGGGCTGGTGAAAGGGCTGGAAGGCATGTCCCATGAGGAGCGGCTAAGGACTCTGGGTTTGTCTAGTTTGGAGAAAAGGAGGCTGAGGGGCGACCTCATTGCTCTCTACAGCTTCCTGAGGAGGGGAAGTGGAGAGGGAGGTGCTGAGCTCTTCTCCCTGGGATCCAGTGGACATGTGGGAATGGTTCAAAGCTGTGTCAGGAGAGGTTCAGAGTTGACATTAGGAAGCATTTCTTTACCAAGAGGGTGGTCAAACACTGGAAGAGGCTTCCTAAAGAGGCGGTCGATGCCCCGTGCCTGTCAGTGTTTAAGAGGCATTTGGACAATGCCCTTAATAACATGCTTTAACTTTTGGTCAGCCCTGAAGTGGTCAGGCAGTTGGACTAGATGATCATTGTAGGTCTCTTCCAACTGAACTATTCTATTCTCTCTCTCATTAAAGAAGGACTAACTTCCTTCTGGTTTTTAAATGCAATCTAAACGTTTAACTGTTTGTTTTGCAAACTTTATCTCCTAGACTCCTCTATGAAGAATAATGTCTGCTGTGGAAAGAGTCCATTGATTTCAGGTGCCCAGCTGAGTTTTCGGAATACTTCACTTTACACACACTTGATGAACTTCATCGCATGCTTCAGAGCTCAGACATTTCAGAGAGGCACCCAGATAACGATGAACTGATAATTAGCAAGTAAGACTGTAACGTATGCTTTGAGTTGCTCAGTATCACATGAGAACCACACGAGGGAGGCAGGAATGGAATCCAGAGCTCTCGCACTGCACTGAGCTGTCGTAAGCAGGAAACCCTCCTCCTTCTTCCTGCCATTCCATTTACAGCATGCTCTTCCTATTCTGCAAAACTGAGACAGGCCCTGAACAGAGGTCCTGTTTTAAAAGTTAAAGCACTTTTACTATTCAGATGTGACTCATCAGCACAGCAGAGATGAATGTAAGATAGAAGTCCAGTGGAAAAGACAGCACGTTACCATCTAATAAAGATTGTAGGTTGCTCTTAGCTTGCTCCTTGGCTCCTGACTGCTCCAGTTATCCTTCTCCAAGACAAGGCCTACAGGCAGCTCTAGGAATTGCTGAATGCAGTGGATTGCTCTCAAAAGACTATGAAGAAGAGATTGCACAAAGTTCGGACACTTCTGCAATATACAATACTCCAAAACTATTTAAACTTTGCACTGCCAAAATGCTGCTCTAGCATTTGTGCTCTACTTCATGACATTCAACACATATCCTCAAGTTCATATCACTCTGGTGGGCTGTACGCAGTTCTCACTTTTTCTTTTTTAGACACTTTGAATTAAAAAATATACACCAAGTAATAACTATGTTTTAAGAGTCACAGACTTGGTCAAATGCTATGTAATGCAGATACAGTCAGCCTGATTTAGAGAGAACTAGACCTAAATAGTGTGGAGCGGACATGAGCTAGTCTGTGACACAGCCTCATGATCAGAAAATGGTCCCTGCTCAACTGGTCCCTGTTTCACAGAACAGCTACAACCACAGAAAACAATTTAAGATTTCATAGTCATCCTTAATTCTGTCATTTCCTGGTGTCTAAACGCTTGCAAATTTGATGTTCTTTTAAGACAGCTTTTTAAGTGTAACATACACCTAGACAAAAAGACAACATTAGAATACAGACATGTTCAGAGATGGACAGAAATGTGTTGATTACAATTTAGATTTGCCTACAGCTTTGATATAAAGTCTATGCTTTGATATAAAAGTATATCTGGCTCTACATCATCTAGAGCTTTCCTGGATCAAGATGGAATATCATATGACCAAACCTTGATCAGTCCATGCACTACAGGTGTGCTACACCAACTACAATGAGAGGCAGGAAAATGTTGATGCCTTTAACCTATTCACAGTCTGTCCCAAAGTCACTACATAATTTTTTTTAACCTCATAAATAAAAAATAATTTCCATACTAACATTCCTCATACACGCTTATTGCCCTTTTTTTACTTTCAGTGAGAAATCCTTTAACTGTTGTTTATTTTGTTATCCTTTGATGCAGAGCAAAATTTCTCTTCTAAAGACAGAGTTCAAGTAAATAGAATTTCAATAATGGACTTCATAATTAATCCTATAGAAATAAACAAAGCCATGCAGTGGTTTAATTTCTAAGATTTCTCAACACTTCATATTTATATGAAGCCAGCATTTCCAGTTACGGTCTCTGTCTCTACAATCCTTGTCTCCTTTTTAGAATTGTGTTTTCTTTTGGCATATGGCAAAAGGTGCTTCATAAACTGGGGGGAATAGCAGGTACTCATATGGAGAAAGCAGATACAGTTTTTAACATAAATCATAGCTAAATGAAACATTTATTCCCTGAGCACAGAGCTCAATGAAAATAAGTGACCATAGTATATCCTCATACTAAGCTGAAAGGAGAGAAAAGTGCCTGGTTTAGCCACCATAAGCTACTGAAGAAAATCTTTCCCTCCCCCCTCCAAAGGTTCAAATGAATAATAAATGTATGCAGTTATCACGGATTCACAAATCTTCCCTTAAAGTTAATTAATTATGTCAAAATGTTCTTATCTAGACAAGTGCCTACTCCTTCAGAGCCAATTATTTTTTCTGTTGTATACTTTCAAATCTGTGAAGTGAAAATGATCTGCATGACAGAAGATCCATGGATAAAATCTTGTCTCTACCTAAATCAATGGGAGTTTTCCCATGACTTCAAAAAGATCATTAACTCATTGCCATCATAAAAATAGGATTTGGCAGTACTTGTAAGGTTCTGATACTTGGAACTGTCTTTTGCTATGCGATTTTTTAAAACGTTCCTTTTCCTACCAGACTCACCATTGTTAAAATAGTAGTTAAAAAAGCAATGTGTCACTCATTTGATTACAAGAATCCAACAAATGAACAATAAAAATATTGGAGAAAGTTGGCACCTTCCTCTATTTTGTTTCAAGACTTTATTTAGCTGCACAGAATAGAATTTGTGCTGTCATTTGTATCTTACATGTGGCTAAGCAAACTGCTGTATTTAAACAGCAAACAACTAGTAACAGCCACAGCAGGATCCATCAGAAAGATGAGTCAAGATGATTCTAAACATGAATACTTCCAGTAGCCGTAAAAAAAGGAAAAGGACAAATATTTGGTCCAAAGGTTCTTCAAAAAAAATACAGTGTTTTCCTCTTGCTATGGGCAGTGCACAGTGCAGTAGAAAATTGAAATTCTGAGGCAGATTTAAAGCTCTCTCCCATATCTTCTGAAATTGAGGTATGTTGGGGAGATGATGCATTCAGTCTCCAGAGAGAAGAAAGATACTGTTCACACAGCACTTCTACTCACCAGTCCATGCAGCAGCAATGGTGTTGGCTTTGAAGGAAGCCAACTGTCCTGCTCTCCCAGCCAGAGGTAAAGAATTGCATTGGTGGCCACTAGAGGGAGGATTAGGAATATAGTAAATTGTGGGCAAAAGGCACCCATGATGAATCATATGGGACAACCTACAAATCCCCCACCGCTGCCAATAGGCAACAATTCTCAGATACTGCTATGGGCTGGGAAGTATAATTGAGTTGTTATCATCTGCTACAGAGGAGCTGCTAGTATGTATCCTAAACTTTGGTGGCTGGAGGATAGGAGGGCTGACTAGGATCTTGTGAAGCATACCTACAAACACACAAAGACACATCCCTTTATTTACAGTTGCCTTATTTGCCTTCTGGTTTTTAATCTCCTTACTTAAAACTTCTGATGTCCTTTATCAAGAAAGCTCCTGTGAAAAGCAAACATCCCAGCTTCAATAGAATCTCAGAAGAAGCATCAGCAGAGACACACTGTGCCAAGATACACTGTATTTAACAAAAAGATCTGAACATATTAAATGTACTTGAAAACAACAAAATGTGTTGTGATAAAATAAATGTTCTTTCACTAAATTAAGGTTTGAGGCATGTCTGAAAGAAATGTTTTCAATTAGTTACTTACATAATTATGTAGTAAACTGTATCTTGCAATTCAGTTTACCCTGAAGCTTGACTGCCTGGTGTCTTACCTCCAGCACAAGTGGCAGAACATTCTGACCAAGGCAGATGATTCCATGCAAAGCCAACTTCATTGTCTCCACTGCCAGTGCGAGAGATGGGAACACTGAATTTATACCTTATACCCAAATTTTGTTCCTGTAGCAGAATCTGTAGTTGAAAACAACTGGTTATACCATTAAAACAGGCAAGCAGAGAGCAACTACAGTGACATTTAATCTAGGTATGTGTTATGTCCTGTGGAAGGGAAAAAAGTAATAAAGGAAGCCATAGTAGTTCTTTTAGGTATTCCCAAAAGAATCTGGACTAATTTTTAAAACATATATAAAAGAAAAGTATTATTATCTAAGGTGAGCTTTGTCTTTTTTTCCCTTGACACAAATTTATAACTTCTGTAAGTTCTTTATTCTTGACATAATTGTTCTAAAAAGCCAGTTTTCATAAAATTAATGTCTTAATGGAAGTTAATTTGGTAGCTGAATAATTACATGAGGTCAAAGTTGGTTAAGAACATTACTGTGCAAACATGCAGCAGTCCTCACTGAAATCTTGTGAGGAGCTACTCACATAGCAATTATGAACCTAGCTCTGCCCTTGCTTACACTTCTAGTGACTATAATAATAGTAATAATAGTAACAGCAACAGACTGTTGCTGAGGTCATTGTTTTCCCCTAATGCAATAGCCAACAGCATTAGCTTGGTGGAATCACACCTGTGGTTCCTTTAAAGGAATATCAAAACTCTCGCTGCAGCTATATCACTGCAAGTGATACAGATGGAAGTGCAACAATCACTATGAGCTTTCGTCTACCCTCATTGTTGAGCTGCAGTTCCACATACCGCCTGTCCAACACTAGTCTTTGATTCTCTACCTAACTTTTTCTTTCTGTTACTAATAATATATATCATGTTAAGATGCAGCAATCTGACACATCTTAGAGCTATTTCTTATCCCCTTCTACCTTCTGTGATATTTTGCAGAGGCATATCTGCCTATCTCCATTGGACAAAAGAGCAGAGAACTTTCAGTAAGAAAGTCAGTGGCACTGACTGAATGAGAAAAGGCACTATTAATCATTGTGTAATTCATTCTATATGGACTCTAGCTTATCCACAGCTACAGCAGAAAAAACAGGATTTGGGTGTTTGAAAACATCGCCTAAAATGTGAATATTCAGGCAACAATCATTCTATACACAAAAATATCCTGTCTGGCTCAAGCAATCCCTGAACTGCAAATCTGGCAGCTGATAGAATATACTGGGCAAGTATCACCCTGTTCTTATACTCCTCCTCAACACAGTAGAGCAACAGTAGGCTCACTATTGCCTACCATCAGAGACAGGGTACCAGGACCCTGGTCACATCTTCTGTTACATTCTCATATTTTGTACAATCTATTCAGAGCAATGTATGTCACAGCAACATACTTTATAACAGGTCAAATCGTGATACTCTTGCTGTGGTAAAAGTGTACTTCACACTCAGGCCAGGCTTAAAACCACTGACATCTACAGAACTGTCGGGAACTGTCATGCTATATCTTAACACTTCCATGTATCAGCAGTATGCAGAGATACATTATATGCCCCATTTACAAATTCTGCTACCATTATTCTGAAGCACATTTAACACAGATGGGGCATTTTCTGTGAGATTTCCTGGGGCTCTTCTGACTTTATCCCTTTTTTATCACAGTGTTTGCCTGTCAGTTTTGAAAAATAAGCAAGCTGTGTTAAAAAGTTGCGTCCCAGCTAGGCAAGCTGCATACTCTTTGTAAACACAACCTATTTTGATTTCATTCATGGCCTTTTCTTTCCTAAGAACATAAATATATATTTCAAATTTCAGAAATATATTAATTATAACTTTACCATGACTATGAGATTTTCTGAAGTAGGGCCTAGTGCTTCCAAAGACTCTGGTTCATCTGTTGGCCTCTTGTAATGGAAAGCTGTTCCAGCAACATCAAACTTTCTTGGCCAGTCAATAGTCCAGGCACCATTAATATAGTAGTCATCCTCTTCAGATTTTAAAGCTTAAAAAAAAATACAAGCCACCTAAAAATTGGAAGCAGCATTTATAATGGAGAAGCCATTGCAAATTAAACTACTAATCTGTTAGAAGTATGTGAGCTTCAGCGCAACATCACTGTTTTTTCAAGCAATATAAAACCTTTTCTTTAGCCCTGGTCAAAATATCCCTCACGCAGTTTGACAATATTGCCTCTTCAATAATCTTCAATGTGCATGTATACTTTGCAGATTTCAACATGCAGATACTATATGGAACAAAACAGAATGCCTCATGCAACTTGCAATATATCTTCAACTTTAAAACTGAGCCCATGTGCAATGTATGCTGTTCTACTTAAGATATATGTAGGTCTCATGTATAAACAATTATCAATCTAATCTTTAGATTAAGATGTTGGGGCATGAGATAGGTATCTCAGATAATGTGCAGAGGAAAAAAAGAGAAGGAACATTGAGTCTGACATATGGTCCCAATCAGCTCTTGCTTTGTTGTCTTTGTCCACTGTTTTTTTTTTTCCTTCTTAAAGCATAAATCCAAGATATTTCTACCACAAAACCAAATACTAGCTATTTAATCTACCAAGATATTTTATTATACCTAATTTACAGCCTTAAACCATAAAAGTACTGTAGACAAAACATAAATTTCTTAGCTAACTAACCAATTAGGCTGGACAAGCAGATATTATTCAGGGACTTATATTTGATTTTTTTATCAATAATATTAGATTAAGTTTCTAAATAAGAAACTGACTTTGCATCTTAAGGTGAATATTCTGTTAATTAGACATTGACTTCTTGACTTAAGGTGAAGATTACCGAGTTATTCAGCATTCATATTTACTTTAAATAAAACATGTTCTTAAAGGCAAGATGGTTGGAAATATATGATCAAACAGCCGTGTCATTTTTTGTTGAGACAAATCACTGACTTTACTAGATAGGGAATTTACAAACTCATGTCACAATCATAAGGAATAAGACAACTTAGGATCAAGTTTTATTCTCAGCTACATCTGTGTGGACAGATGGATACCTTAAACAGTTAGGGAAAATGTCTGAACGACACTCAAATTTTCTAAAAGAGATGAGAGAGCATTCATATGAACAGGAGATAGTTGGGAGGCAGTAACATTCTGTTGGTGACAGCCATATTCAGCAGGGATTAGTAACCATTTCCATCAGCACCATAAGGTCTGTAAAGGAATGTCTTTCGATAGCATAAATCTTATTCCATTGAGTTCCCTGGATTTACTCTGGAAACACACTTGTGCTTTGAGTGAAGAAACTAGCTCTGACACATTCACTTATCTGGAATTCTCAAAGTAATTCAGATTCCTTATTGTCTATATAGGTTTTGTAGTACAAGAAGGAGATGATAGTAAAAAAAGTGAGTATAGGAGAACAAGACAAATTGCAAGCAGTACTGTACTAAAAGAAAGAAACAGTACTTCTGCTATTTATCTATTTTAAGTGGGTATATGAAATAACTATGTTACAGCTGAACATCAGTATTTTTTTTATTAATGGTCTTATTTCCACATAGTAAAAATTTCTATCCATCCTGCTTTCACAAAATCTAGCTTAATTAAAAGAGGGTCACAGGGTCTCCCAAAGCCATCAAGACATATTAAAGTCTCTTACTGTGCCACTCAATCCCAAACATTTTCTTGTCAGTATGTCTAGTATCTACTAAGAGCAAATAATGAAGTGAATTCTTTACTTATATTATTTGAGACATATGAACAACAACAAACGAGACATATAAATGAGCACAGAACAAATGTTCTCATACATTGTTTACATAATTAATCATTCTGAAATTATATGCTATCAATTGTATGTATGCTATATACACTTAAACTAATGTATACCCAGAAGTAAAGCAGTTCATTTTTTACCTATCTGACTGCCAAAGAAAAATGCATTTGCATTCTGTAAATAGATTTGCTTAATGTCAGTTGTTATGCATAGGCGAAGGCCACACAGCTGTGAATAGCATTCCAATAATATAATTACATGACAATGATGAAGCAGTGGCATAATGCTATTAGCATATGAGACAGAAGGAACAAGTTAATGTCCTAATCAAATAATTTATGAGAACTTGAGAATGCAGGAAGCCCACTGGAAATTAGCACACAACACCCTGTTGCATAAGGGGAATATAAGGGAAGATGTCACCTCAGATCAATCCATTTAAGGGAAGATAACAGCATTACTAAACATACATTTTTTTTCAGCAGCTCTGAAAACAGGCAATTTTGCTGTTGCTGGGTTATTTTTTGGACAGATCAGTTGAAAATACTGAATTGTTTATGCAGCTGCAGAAACGTGCTTTTGCTGTCACAACACTAGGAGGATATTGGTACAGAAATGATCAGCCAGAGACAGGGGGAGGGAGGACAGGTGCTGATTGAGCTAACCGAAGTTGCCAAATGTCTAACTGCAGCCTAAATTTGAGGCCATGGCTTGAAAAAGAACTGGATCTTAGTTTAAGGAACTGTGGGATGTTTGTTGTAAGTTAGTTTGAAAGCCTGCTAACTGAAAGGAACAAAGAAGAAACCTCGAAGCCAGTGTGAGGAGCTACAGAGGAAGAGGGTTTTATTTTTTTGTATATTTCCAAATGGAGAAATTGATTTTTTTAGACTGTGGTCACATATTTGGCAGCAGTGCACATAAAACAAAATATGTGTAAATGGTTATTTTCAGCTGAATCAGTTCTCTAATCTGGTTCATGGTGTGGCCACACAAACAGCTGTCCTGGAACAGAGAGAACTCCATAAAGACAGGGAAGGAGCTGTGAAGTTGACATTGCTACTAAAGAAATATCCATAAAACAATACCCTCAAGGTATGTATTTTAACATAATAAACTCATTTTTAATTACCATAGTGCTTGTACAGTTCTTTTTAGGGAGCAAACTAGAAGCCTTTCTTTCCCCAGAAACTGGTGATCCTAAAATAGTGATCTAGTTCACACTCACAGTACAAAACATTCCAACACAAAATGAAATGGCCCCTGTGACTTATTAAAATTATCTTTCATTAGGATATAATGGCAGCTTTGAAAGTTGGAAACACAAGGAACTAGTGAAGGAGAGGAATCCCCCATTTGTGTTAACCAGGGCTTCTGTGGCATGAAGCAAGGCAGTAAGGAGAGAGTCTGAAACTCAGGAAATCCCTTGAAATTGTGACAAACACATTAAAAAAGTATTTATGTACCGCTTTACATTTTTAGATCTGTGGCCAGATTAAATACCAAAGAAGTTGCCTATATTTTTTATTTAAGCCAAAAATATTGACATTTTTCATTCATTTTATACAGATGGTGCTGATCTAAATGCTTTTCCAGATCACTTTGCTTATAAATTAGAGGAATAACAAACTTAATTGTAGTAGCTAAGAATATCTTCTTTATTCTGGTTTTCAGCTACCCATGGAATCAGAAACACAATATGAATCTGTGTATTAAATATAATGACACTAATATTGGTGTAGATTTCAATGTTACAAAATGCTCTTTTGACAATATGGTTCTTAGCATAAAATGACCATGACAGGATGCATTGTATGCCTCTCCCACCACCTCTGTTTGAAATGTTAATATAGGATATATGAGCAACCTTACTCGCAGTATATTTTGACATAGGGGAGGGGCCAGGGGGAGCGTGATGCTGAAAGAATAATAAGCACTCTATTGCTGGAGTAGTGGTGTTATTATTCCTGCAGAATGGAGGGAGATTGATAATTTGCTGAATTACAGGAGGGTGTGGGCAGGCAGAAAGAAAAGTAGGCATCCAACAGTAAAAGGTACCATTATTATCAATATAATCAATTTAGGAATTAATGTACCTAGGAGATTAATTGTCCTTCAAACTCACACTTACAGGCATCATATGCAAATCAGGGTACAGAGACTTTCAGAAATGCATGTTGTCTTGAGTTCGACGAAGCCAGATTTGTACAAGTCTAACATTAGAACTATAATGAAGTTGACCTGATTTTGCACTGAGTGGACAAGGAGGAATCACATGATGTATTTCATTAGCTCCACTCAGGAGAATACATCCTAACCAACTGCTGCAACTGTCTGACCACAACCTAATATTAACAGCTACCATTCCCTCTGCTGCTTCTACTATGTGTATGGTTTGGCCAAACCAGAAAATGTACCTTCAAATCACATCATAAACTCTAATTTAATAACAGTCTGCTATTTAAACCATGCTCTTACCAATGTAGTTCTTTGACATTGCCACTTCTCTTATTTCAATGTGCACAGAACCTTTTGGAATTTGAATCACTTCCATATAGCCTATAAGATAAAGATAAATTTTATTTCTTGTTGTTTATCTTAAACAATATTAGTCATAAAACTAACCATTAATAAATTACTTACTACTAAAAATTAGTAAGAGATATGGGATTCAAATGTACTTCAACATTTTCTTTCATGTGATATAATGGAAAACTCTTTAAATTTCAGACACAAATTTGAAAGTGATAGCAAGAATTTACCATGTAGTCAGGAATTCATTTTTTTAAATGCTAATAAAGTCTTTTCAACAGTGTATCACAAGTAATTAATGTATAAAATGATCATAGGATGATAATTCAGGCTGGAAAGGACCTCAGACAGTCATTTAGTCCAACTTCCTGCTACAAGCAGGGTCAGCTAGGAGATCAGACCAAGTTACTCAGTGCTTTATCCAGCTGGGTCGTGAAAACCTCCAAAGATGGAAACTGTAATATCTTTCTTGGCAACCTGATCCACTGCTGGACTGTCCTCCTGGGGAAAAAGTTTTTCCTTCCATTTGGTCAGCACCTGTCTTGTTTCAGTTTATAGCCATTGTCTCTCCTCCCACTGTGTACCCACCACTGTGAACAGTCTGGCTCTGTCTTCTCCATAACCACCTCCTCATAGGTATTAGAAGGTTGATACTAGGTCCCCACAAACCTTCTCTTCTCCAGGCTAAATAAGCCCAGTTCCCTGTTCCTCTCCTCACAGAGGGGCAAGTGCACCAGCCCCCGATAATCTTAGTGGCCCCTCACTGAACTGAACTCACTCCAGTGAATCAATTCTTTTCCTGTATTCAGGGGCCCAAAACTGATAACACTAAGATTGCAACACTAATATTGTCTTTTTTGAGCTAAGCTTTCAACTAATTGCCCATGCACGCTTCCTGAGTTCTTAATAACATGAACTTAAGAGACATTTCTGGATTCTTTCTATTCTAAAATTTCATGTATGACTAAATATCAGATTCTACCATACACATTAAAATCGTACACAAAATTACTTTTACCATACAACCATAACTAATGAATTAAAAAAAACCCACCCACTTCTTTTTAAGTGCATTAAAGACCATGAGAACTAAGTATTCAGTAATGAAACATATTGTTGTATTTGACATAAATCCAAACTAATACAGAAAAAGGAAACAACGAGGCAAAAGGAGTCAAAGTGAATGACCAGCAGCAATGCCATGCTGGAAATCAATGAATCACTGTTATTTGCTAAACAGTCATCTAAATGCATTGTGCAACAGAATGGACGTATATGTGCATACCTCCTCTGGGCAATGAATCATTGAAGAAACCTTCAATGGCTTCACATGTACTCCCATCTCCTCCACAAACACGGCATCTATCTTCCTTAGCATCAGACCCCAAAATATTATCACAACCTACATGCTGAGAACAGATAAGAACAAATATTTTAACAGGATGATGGTTTCTTGCACCATTATCTTCATAGTTTTTTGAAGTGTTTCTCTCAAGTTTGAGATATTTAGTTGTTCTTTTTATCTACTCTGATTTTGATAGCTATTACCGTAAGTGGGTTTTTGCTTACCAGAGGAAGAAAATAAAAAAGTAGAACAATCCACATTTTGGTTTGTTACCAACTCTTGATTAATAAATACTTTGTATTTCTACTGTGACTTTCAGGAAGGGATTTTACAAACAATGTAATTATTACAATTATCAATAAATGATTAGTGACATTTTTATTTAATATCACAACAGCTAATTGTGTTCCATCTATACTGCTTTGTTAAGGGAAACATTTGCTGTGTGTTCCTTAAACGTTTATGCAGCATAAATAGTATTATTGTTCCCAAAGGTATTTACAGCTTCATAGACCATCTTTCCACATCCTCCAGGCAAAACTTGCAATTATTTTTATAAGGTTGAACGTAAAGTGTAAATTACTTCACTGTAAGAATGAATGCAGAATGAAACTTAGTGAAAGGCTGAATTACATATTAGATAGGATTCAAAAGCCTTTGGAAAAAAAAGAGAGGTGTCTATAACTGATCATTAAAAGTACATTACATTTCTGATTATCTATTTGAGAAATCTATATACGGTGACCAATGATTAACTCCCTATAACTTATTGATTCATCCCTATTACAAAGCTAATGAAAATATAGACAGATGGATCTTTAAAAAAAAAAAAAAAAGAGAGAGAATGAACAAGTAGGATGTAAACAGAATGAACACTGCAACTTGCCAATTTTTTCTGGGTTTTATACAAGAAAGGAGGCAGCTACATAACTTGGTTTACTGTCTAGCAATATTATCTACCATCTTGTAAACAGGTAATACATAGGTCATAAGAGAAGTTAAAATACTTTAAAGAATTTACAAAATAGTATTATTCTAACCATTTACATTTCAATTTTCTGATTCACCAAGAAGACAGACACCCAATTTTATTACATAGCTCATTCTCAACTTGAGTTTTAGTCTGATTATTAGTTTTAAAAGATTTCTCAAAAGTAGTAAAATCTTCTTATGTATAAAGTACACCAGAATTCCACACGTTATTTCTTGTGCTTTTTTTTGTTATTTTACTAATACATGGCAAATGCTTTTGATCTCATCATGTTATTCAATAAACATACATCTTCAGCACTCAATTTAGCAAAGCACTTAAACATCGGGTTAAGCTTTAGTTATGTTAGTGGTTTCAGTGAAATCAAATAATTTTTAGAGTCACCAGCACTGTTCAGATGTTTAGACTTAAGTACATAATTAAACACTTTGCTAAACTGAAGCAGCAGTGGGATGAATATAACCAAAAATATGGCACAGACCTCCAATTCTCTGCAAATTCATGCAATGCAGTTCTATAGGAATCTTACAAGATAATCAGATTTTTAGTAAATGGCAAATACTTGCATCATTATACACTTTTTCATAAAACTACCAAGCAATAATGACAACTTTCTGTTTCAATTACATTAAAAGCAGAATTGTTTGCAACAGGATGAACTAGTTAGAGAGAAACAGATTAGTGTGTTCACATTTATTGCTTTTCAGCCAGAGTGGTGTTCTAATTGGAATGATGGAACAGGCCAAGTTCATCTCCTGTTGCCCTTTCCACCAATTCTTCAACAGAAACCACAAAGCAAGAAAAAAGATGACAAAATGAAGGATTCTATGAATGTCTGTGAGAAGCTACTGAAATTCAAATTATTTGTCTTATTTATGCAATACCTTTTTTTCTTTTTGTCTCAGTCTTACTCTTTCATTAACAACTTGACTTGTAAACACTCCCATTTCATATAAGTAACAAACAAGTACCGTAATTAAATGTAGGAGATAGCAGACACAACAAAGTAATCCAGAAGTATTATATAAAACATTTGTAACCTTGCATTCTCCATTGATACAGATATCCAGTGAATCAGCATTGCACTGAGTCCCATCTATTACTGCAGGAGCACGTTCAGTGTAAAAATTATAACCTTCAGCCAAGCAGTTTAATGCACATGGTTTAACCCCACCTGGACAACAAAAACAAAGAAAAAAAAAACAAACAAACCAGAATTCTTGAAAAGTTAATAATTAATTAAAAATATATATGCATAAACAGATCTGAAATGTATAATCTTATCTCATACCTGACACATATAATGTATACACTTTATTTTACTTCCCTTTATTGATTTCTCTACTTGACTCTTCTTTCTTGCAAAAAAGATTATTTCTCATAGTAAGATATGGCAAGGATGGAAGGCTCCAAAATGATTCCATTATGTTAATACAACCCTAATGATTATTGAACAATTTAAAACAATAAGGATACCACTTCATCATTTGAAAAACATGAATAACAAAAGAATGTAGTGATAGAAGTATGCCAGGGTAAATTTCAGAAACAAGATCAGACTATTTCAATTAGGAATTTAGTCCTATTACTTGAATTACACTACAGCTCAGACCACGTGATCACAATGGTCCTTTTTAGGATTTTGGTCTAAAAAACTAAGAAAAAAACCATTCAGTCCAATAAAATACAAAAGCACAAAGGGGAACATGGACTTAATTCACTCAGGGTTTAGAACAGGAAAAGACAAAATAATCAAAGGGCAACCTACGAACTTTGAACAAGTTTTTTTTTATACTGAACTCATCACCATAGCATCAAAGGCACTTACAGATCACCTATGTAATCTCTAATTCTATTGCAACTGCAGGTGGAGAAGTGCTCCATATTTTAAAGCGGAGTCCCTACAATGATGCTCACTCCCCTTCACAGTAAAACAAAACTCTACCAGAACAGAGATGGCTCTTCTGTAACATTGTCAGCAATTGACAAAAGTACAAGCTTAGCAAACTTTACTCATATCTTAATTGAAACATTCAATTTACAAACATTACTTTATATATAACATTTATATAATTTTGAAGACTTCACATATGATAACATTTTTGCAAAGCTACACCATACCTCCAGTGTAGGGTTTCCAGTTATAATACTTTCCCCGGAAAGGCATATTGTCAAAGTCTGCACATTGTTTTTCTCGAAAATCACGGGCCCCTGGAGGACATGGCTAAAATAATAAAGATGAAAAAAGGTTAATTTCTTCTGAATATCAACATAAAAGGAAATACTTATATGCTTATATTATAAACATAATCATGCAAGAGACTAGGAGGTGGTTCCCTACTTTATCTTGTGGCTCTGATTCTGACACTTGCTTTATTGCTTTACAGTTGAAGTGTCTATTTTGCATTCTTAGGCTGGCATGAAGTAACTGAAGTAATTTAAACAAAAGGTAAGTTATATAACAGTTTCCATAAAACTGGACAATAAAAATCATGTCAAACTATGCTTCATAATCAATCCATCAGCTATCTCCTTATAAACACACATAAAAACAGCTGAAAAAAATTAAAACACAAAATCATTTTGGTAAGAGCTCTAGACTCAGTTGTACTGTACTAAGCAGCTGTACTGAGCTATGTTTTTAAGACATTGAGAAAAAAATTAAAACATTTTCTAGAGAGCTGTATCACCTTTGCTTACTCGTAGCCTTGACAAAAGCATTGTATTAAGGCTGAGAATGAGACTAGATATCATGCTTGGTCCTGATTCTTACCAGTCTCCAAGCGTGAAGAAATAAAAACTACTTTGATTTAAATTTTCATCACTTTGCATTACCAATTACAAAACTGAAAAATAGCTTTTTTACTTGGAATAAGGGTAGGTATAAGTGAAATTCATCTCAGGAAAGAATTATAGGAGAAACTGAATTCTTTGCTATTTCTCACATTTTTCATCAGCAAGTTCAAAATAATAATGAAAACTAATCTTGAATACACCCAGAATTTAGATAGCACATTAAACATTGTTATCAATGTTTAAGTACCTGCTGCAATTGCAAGCTTCATCAGATAAAGTATTTGAAATACAGATTAAAATAATTTTTAGACTGAAAGAGAAAAGAATTTGTTTGACAGAAATTAGAGGTGTTAACAAATATTACTATTTTATGAGCAACAGAAAAGTCCATTTTATGGCAGTTTTACTAGTCTTCCTACATATCTCAGCCAGTTAGCATTGTTCAGGAATCTGAAATGCATTCAAGTGAAAGGGTCTGTATAAACATGCATGATAAAAATTTACTGCACAATGCAAATATTAACATAATAATTATAATTCTCAGTATACATTAATCAAGCCAGCCCATTGCAATATGATTCAAAAACTACAGCATTTTTCTCCAGTTTTGAAGCTGTTGCAATATAAATTAAAATACTGGACATTAGACAGTATTGAAATTTTAAATTTTCTCTATATATCACTATTATCTCCTTCTATTTAAAAATATATTTTTGAATATAATACATTTACTGGTAAAAAAAAGATACTGTTGCTACTTTAATTCAATAATCCTTCAGATCATAATAGTGAGAATAAAAAATAACTGTATGTAAATAAAATAAGAATTTTTTAAAAAATTAATTAGCAACACAATTAAATTTGCCTCTTTGCATCATATTCTCCAAGCAGTAGAAGGACCAGTCTTGACCTACCACAAAGCTTGAGTCCGAATATCTTTGATACTGGTCACTACACCCTATTCTTCAGTCCCACATGCTTAGGTACTAATTTACATGGCTGGTATTTTAACTGCATCAAGTTACCCTTACAAGTTAATTAAATTACACACCACCACCACCACCCCCAAATGAAATCCTTTTTCTAAATAGTTACACTAGGACAAAACAATAAAATATGAAGATTAGTAAAGAAGGATCACGACTTCCATATTTATACTCTTAAAAAAAATTCTTGCAATCTGATCTTTGAGATGTAGTTTTACTTCTCTTGTTTGATGGTGATCTTGGATGTATTTTGAGGCAACAATATCATCTTCATAAACGATCTGGATGATGGGGAAGAGCGTATCCTCAACAAGTTTGCTGATAACACAAAACTGGGAGGAGTGGCTGATACGCTAGAGGGTCGTGCTGCCATCCAGAGGGACCTCGACATGCTGGAGATGGAGAAATGGGCCCACAGGACCTCATGAAGTTCAACATGGAGAAGTGCAAAGTCCTGCACCTGGGGAGGAACAACCCCAGGCACCAGTACACATGCTGGGGGCTGACCAGCTGGAAAGGAGCTTTGCAGAAAAGGACCTGGGGGGCCTAGTGGACACCAAGTTGAACATCAGCCAGCAATGTGCTCTTGTGGCAAAGAAGGCTAATGGTATCCTGCACTGCATTAGGAGGAGTGTCAACAGTAAGTCCAGGGAGGTGATCCTTCCCCTCTACTCAGCACTGGTGAGGTCACACCTACAGTACTGTGTCCAGTTCTGGGCTCCCCAGTACAAGAGAGACATGGCCATACTGGAGAGAGTCCAACAAATGGCCACAAAGGGCCTGGAGCATCTCTCATATGAGGAGAGGCTGAGAGAGTTGGGACTGTTCAGCCTAGAGAAGAGAAGGCTCGGGGGGATCTCATCAGTGTGTATAAATACCTGAAGGGAGGGTGGAAAGAGGACGGAGCCAGGCTCTTTCCAGTGGTGCCCAGTGACCGGATCAGAGGCAATGGGCACAAATGGAAACATAGAAGGTTTCTCTTGAACATCAGGAAACACTTTTTTACTGTGAGGGTGACCAAGCACTCGCACAGGTTGCCCAGAGAGGTGGTGGAATCTCTCTCCTTGGAGATATTCAAAAGCCATCTGGACATGGTCCTGGGCAACCTGTTCGAGGTTTGAGCAAAGGGGGCTGGACAAGATGATGTCGAGAGGTCCCTTCCAACCTCAGTCATTCTGTGATTCTGTAAGCAAAGCAAAGTCTTTCTTTTACCCTATTAAATATTGATTCAGTTTTTGCCACAATTTAAACTGCTAAAATCACTGTTTGTATCCTCTTTTCTCCTCAAAGACAGCTCTGGAAGTCTCAAAGAAAACCAGCTACACACAAGCATGCTTAGCCTGGAATCTCACTGCTGACAAGAACAGCAGACAAGGCTGGGAATACCTGGGAGCAGTTAAAGGAATTGTGGGAGCAAAATCACCCATACAATGTTCCTGCTTTCTTGATATTTTATCTGGTTTTTGGTAGTCCTGCAGATTAAATTCTGGTTTGCTATACTGCAAGTACTGTTAAATTAATTTCACAAACTAATATACCAATGATATCAAAGCTTTTACATAACCCAGTGTCTTTGGCTCTAAAAATACAAATCCATCAATCCATAGACAGATTTAGTGACCTCTGCAATAAGTTTCCATTTTAGTGGCTAAGTCTTCTCAGTGAATACTGACAAGTGCTAGCCTTTATCTCAGGATCTTGCTCTTTGTCCAAATCATTAATATGAACACTCTGAATGATTAGTTTGATCCAGTTTCAGGTGGATTCAGTAAAGTTTTCAGGCAGTCCTTCTGAAGACCACAGTTACCAAACGATAGCCTGAAACCTGAAACATTCTGTATAAGCATAAAATACAACTTATATTTAAATTTATTTTTGTTCCATAATTTTCCTATCTTTTTTAACATCTCACTAATACCTGAGAGGAAGTAAAACTAAAGGCAATGTCCTCAAGAAATGCATTCAAAATCATAGGTATAGAAATGCAAAAAGGTTACTGCAAGGTAAGCTACAATATGCATTTACAAAATGTCTGCTCTTTGGCACTGTCTCTCTGCGTACACACTCTTCTCCCAAAATAAATGTGCAATAATTGCTTCTCTTTATTGGGTAAAATAGTTCACTTTTTTCATGGAGCTACAGTATGTACACGGATAACACTTGTCAACCAACAGGCTGCTTGTGTTTCCAAATGCTCTTTTAGGAGACTGCAAATCATGAGGTAGGAATCTAACAAATGTATAAGAACTTATAATCAGGTCTGAAGAATGTCCTGAGAAGAGGATGATGAAACAATTAAAATTTTGAGTCAAAAAAGTACTGACTTTAAGAAGAACATAAAAATTTTTAAGACTGAAGCAAAAATAAATCATCTAGAGTGTTAACAAACCATTAAATCAATGTTGACACGACATCAAACATCTTATCTCACAGAAATCTGTTTATCTTGGAGCTTCAAGTCAGGCAGACTTCAGTAGTTGAAGTCATTGGGTTTCCTATTAACAAAGAGCTATACTACACCTCACAGAAGATGAGAAACACAGCCAGAAGGGTGACAGCTGAAACTCAGGTACTGTTCCAAGAGGTAGCCCCTCACATGAATGCATTTTAGAAAAAATAGGCTTGAAAATATTTAAATTATGAAAGCAATGAACAATATCTGTGAATATATGCATAAAGGAAGGAACCAACAAAAATCACTTGCCTACATTCTGTTAAGAGAAAAGGCTGAAGAACAAGAATCTTTTAAAGATATGTATACATACATACTTCTATATAAATAAAGCATTCACAGAACCTGTAAGCAAAACATGTTTCTTATCGTATTTTTAAAATTAGGAAGCTTTTAGTTTTAGATGTATATGAAATTAAGCTTCACATCCTATACATATTTTAAATCAGACAATGAGTTACTTTGAGTAACTATGTGCCTTGCAATTCTATTAGCATTTTGGTTTTGTTTGTTTTTTGTTGTTTGTGTGTTGTTTTTTTTTTTAAATTAAAAATGCCTTGGTTGGAAAAATACATAATTTTTTGTAAGGTGTAGTGTGATTGGTGGAAGAAACTAAGTTTCTGATGAGTGTGTTCTTTCTACCACCCTTTTGTTTCCAGAACTCATTAGCTAATGTTCTTTTCTGCTGATCTCAATGTTTCCATTAGCAGATGCCTTTTGAATTAAGAAGTCATATATGGCTTTGGAAGTCTTTGATGAGAAATATACCTAGTAGGAGTGTGTGCTGTTTCCAAAGAATGAAAATGGTCAAAAGAAAGGGCAACAGAACTAACTCATCTCTGAAAGAAAAATGAAGTCAAAATGATTTTTTTGTTGTTGTTTATAAATAGTAGGAGCTTTAGGGAGTGCTACGTTTAAAATTACAGATGGGCAATGAATGTTGACACTGAAAAAAAAAAACTTCAACAGAAAAGATGTACAAACAACACATTTTTCATAAAAACAATGACAGATTTGCATGCTCTTAATGGTTATATTAATCAAACATACTATTCCATTAAAAATGTCAAGCACTAAGGACTATCATAAATCTTGAAAAAAAAAAAGCACTAGTCTCAGCAATTCTTAGTTATTTAGAACCCTAAATATTACTATAAAAGAAATGGACTACAATCGTCAAAACCATTAAGGCAGTAAATTTAAACTTCTGTAAGTCACAATATGTTTATGCACTGGAAAAACATACCCAAAAAATATGCTAAAAAATGATTCACAGTCAAACTGTAAGAACAGTATTTCCAAATTGCCTGGCCCCAGTCTGCTATTGTTCAAGATTTGTTTTTAAGACCTAGACAATAAAATGCAAAGTTTCCTTTACGATTTCTTGTTTAAATTATTGACTGAAATCTGAGGACAGGTAGGGAACACACATTTTGGAATAGAGGACTACAATTTTAAAATATTTTGATAAATTGGAACAGTGGTTTGAAATAAAGCAATGGATGCAAATTACTACACTTGGGTAGGAACAATCAACTGTGCAAGCACAAGCTGAGGAATGACTTCCTAAACAACAGCTCTTTAGAAAGGGATTTGGGCATTATGGATCAACACAGACTGAATAAATATTGTCACTGCTGTAAGAAAAGCAAACACAATACTGAAATGAATAAATGGAATCTCATCACTAAGATGACAGACTTAGTTCTAAGTTGTACTTAGCTCTGACAGGCCTCAGCTAGAATCCTGTGCAGAGGTTTGGGCACCACGCTTCAAGATGTGCACTACTGCAATCCCAAAGGCTATTAACATAGAGATTGTCTAGTGTAAAGAAGACCAAGAAGAGACATGATAGTGGTCTGCAAACACAGGAAAGGCTGCCACAGATGGAATATGATCAGCTGTTTTCTTACTGGGGACAGAGTAAGTAAGGGTCTTCTTAAAGGGTGGGAAAACATACACTATATTTTAGGAAAACTGTCCTGACAGTAAGGAAAAAAGAATCCTACTGATATCTCCCTGACTGGAGGTATTTCAAAACAGATCAGACTAACAGGTCAGCTGCCTAACCATCAGTTGAGAATGGTTTAATGACAGTTGATTTTGTCTTTGAGCCAGGAAATAGCCTGAATGTCCTCCTCAGATACCTTCTAGATGTTCCTTCTGTGACCCTATAAGCTTCCTCTCAGTAATAAACAAGTATAGAGAGAATAAGGGAAGCAAAATCGACTAAGAATAAAACTGTCTGAAAAGTGTCTAACAATAAGAAATAAAATATGATAAGAATAAAAGAAATCCTAGCAACATTTCAATTATATCACTAGGTAGCTATGGTACGATTGTTAATAACAAAAAGCATTAAAAAATTGTTGTATATTTGTGAGGGAGCAGGTTTACATATTATGTAAACTTTCTTGTGTACTAGTTACTGTGGCAGATACTAAATAATATCTATTGGAGATAAACATTTTAAATAAGAATGCCTGGACAACTGCCTTGCAAGAGTCCTCAAAGAGTTAAGGGAGGAGGGCTCCAGTCTGCAAACATGAATTTTTAAACAAATCTTACACTGTACGTACAAACTGAAACAGTGCTAATGTAAAAAGTTCATTATTTGAGAAGGACAAATAGAATATTCTAGGTTACAGTTTGCCTGACATCAATCCCAAATAAACAGAAAAGTTGGTAGAGACTTGACTGATACAGGTTTAAAAGAAATATAAATAATAATACAAATCAGTATTTTGTATAAGAATAGGTTTTATCAACTAAAACTTTTTACACTTCCTGGTAAAATTAAAAGGATAATGGAATATGCTTAGATTTTTATAAGGCACTTACTTAACTTAGTAGTGCACAACATCCAGACTAAAAAACTAGAAACAGACCTGTACTAGTTCAGTAAAGCACATAATAAATTTATTAAATATTTACTGACACATTTCAATAAGGAATTATCACTTAGTTGGTGAATTCATACGTGAATTTCCTATCAACTGTAAGAATGAAAAATATGTTCAATGTTACTAAACATTTTCATTTGTGAATTGGAACTATAAACAAAATTCTTGCTTATGAAGTTTTCCAATTACAAAAAGACCATCTGAGTGAAAGTTAAGATGAAAGTAAATTAATTACAGCGTATCATCTGGTAAGCTGGATTCATTCAAAAGAAAATTGCACAAAGACAGCCAACCACAAAGATACACATCTATGGAAAAAATAAGATGGTCAAAGTTTCAGAATGGTACACTGTAATTTGGAAGGTTGTATGACTGAAAAAGTTTTACAGCTCATACTGGACAAGCAGCTCAGCTTCAGTTTCTCTCACAACACTGTGCCCAAAGGCCTAACATACTTCTTGGCTGTACTAACAGAACAGCTGTGATTAGCAGTACGAAAGTAATTTTGAATTTGGAAATTTGTAATACTTCCTAACAATGAGGATAACCTCCACAGAGAAGTTTGCAGAATTAATACTTATGATAATTAATAACAATCATAAAAACAAGGTTTTATCAAGGAACCAGCATATTAACTATTGTATTTTTTTCTGAAATATATCAAAACATGAACAGGTGAAACAACACCATTAGGTACACAGACTCTCCTGCTGTTATGAACTGTCTTGACTTAAGAAGAAAATTAAGACAAATCTGAAGCTAAAATAATATGGAAGCCTGTTAATGTTTGTACTGCTACTGACTTGGAAACTTACTAGTGAAATTCTTTATTGGTGGTGTTGTGGTTTAACCCCAGCCAGCAACTGCAGCCACTTCCCCCTCCCCCCTCCCAGTGGGGTGGGGAGGAAGAAAAAAAGTAAAACTCGTGGGTTGAGATAAGAACAGTTTAATAACTAAAGTAAAAATAAAATACACTACTAACTAAGAATAATAATAATATTATAATAATAATTGTAATGAAAAGGAATATAACCAAAAAAAAAAGAAATAAAACCCAAGAAAAGACAAGTGATGCACAATGCAATTGCTCACCACCCGCTGACTGATGCCCCAGCAGCAATCCACCCCTCCTGGCCAACTCCCCCCTGTTTATATACTGGGCATGACGTTCCATGGTATGGAATACCCCTTTGGCTAGTTCGGGTCAGCTGCCCCGGCTCTGCTCCCTCCCAGCTTCTTGCACACCTGCTTGCTGGCAGAGCATGGGAAACTGAAAAGTCCTTGGCTTAAGATAAGCGCTACTTAGCAACAACTAAACCATCAGCGTGTTATCAACATCATTCTCACACTAAATCCAAAACACAGCACTGTACCAGCTACTAAGAAGAAAATTAACTCTAACCCAGCTGAAACCAGGACAGGTGTGAACTTTTTTCTGGTACAATTTTTACTTACTTGAATTTGTAATTTGGTTCATAATCTGATTTTATACATTTATACACTGTCCCACCCCCTCAGTGGTACTTCATTATTTGATGGGCTCAGCTCTAAAATGAAACTGCATGATCATTCTGGTAACACAAGAACCAGTGGATACCTGATGGCAAAGCAGCAGGTTTAAAACACACCAGAAGAAATACATTTTCACAGAATGTATAAGAGGATTGTGTCAGAATGTATAAGAGGATTGTGTAACACATTAGCACTGGAAGTTATAAAGGTATAAAAAGGGTAAGAGGGTTCATGGAGGATAGTTCCATTTGTGGCAGTTAAGCAACATGGTACAGATATGATGTGGAGCTCAAGAAATCTTTTAACACCCAGCTTCTGGAAACTCATACAGTATATCCATGGAAAAGTCATTCCTTGGCAGCCAAAAGTTTATAATTTTTCCCTAAGCACCTGTTATTTGCCACTGCTGGGAGACAAGACACTGGGCTAGACAGACCTTTGGTCTGATGTGGAATGCTCCTTATTCACCTTAAACAGAATTCACAGCTTTTCTGAACTGGGAAAAAAAATGCATCCATTGCTGCTGAAACAAAAAAAAGACAAGTTGAGACTGTACTTTTACAGTGGAACAAAATTTACTTACATCAGTATTACAGGAGCGATACCGCTTCCTTTCTCCAAGACAATATTTGCCTCCACCTGAAGGCCTGGAAAAACATGTTTTATGTGTTAGTATATGTATTAGTATAAACACAAGTTCATGATATATATTTATGTATTATTAGTATAAATACAAGTCCAAGAGATATACTTATATATTATATAACATATAAATAAATTTTAAAAGTACATAGAAGTTTTAAGGTGATATTTTAAAATATTTTATTTAATAAGAATTGTAGCATTTACTTGAATTGGAGCAGATAGAAAACAATACTAGGTACTTGAAAATCTTCACTCATATAGTATTCATCTAGTTTGCATAGATCCCAAGCAACACAGTTTAATTGTATTTTGAACATACTAAAAAGGCATTGTTTTTAATATTTGCTTGCTTTGTAAAACTAGAATGAGAAATGTGTAAACAACCTACATGATACTTTGTTTTTTTAATCGTCTCATATTACACTTGAAAATATAACAAAATGAAGAAACACTGCTAAATACTGGAGCCAGCAGCAAAGACTGCATTTTCTAGTTCAAGAATCTGATTTGAATTAAACAGTATTAAATCTGAGGAAACTCCAGAGTAAGCAGGTTTCTATTAGTGTGATTAAGACATTGGCTCTTAAATTCTCAAATTGTTCAAGAACCTTATCTATCTTTCACAGAGGTCAAATACTGAATTAACATTGACTTAAATGGAAGATTAATCAGACATCAGATCTTTGGCTCATATCTTAAAAGCAGAATGGAAAAAAAATTGGTGTTTGTTTTATAATAAAGAAATAAAAGAATTTACAATTAACTAAAAAGAAAATCAATACTATTTTTCACATTACAGATATTTAACCAGGCAACACTATCCTAGAAACTCAAGTTAATTAATGAACCAAAGGGAATTTTTTCCTAATGCAGACACACACAAAAGAAAATTTAAACAAATATTGCATTTGCTTGCTGCACTGTTAAACATCTAAAATTTAATCATCTTTCAGCATACCAACTGATATACATGGTGACAGGAGTAGTTAAAAAAATCTTAGGAAATTACTCGTGCTCCAAACAAACATTTCACTAGCATTTTTACATACTTCTGTGAAAAAATTAATGTATTTAATTTATTATTCTCTCAGTAACATAGTCTGAATTGTTATCAATGCATATGGATAATTTTTGCTTTTGAATTCATTCAGTAAGTAGTGATATTTGCTAGATTTGATTGATAGTTATTGCTAATGATAGGAGGTGAACAGACCACCTTAAACAGCAGTAATGTGACATTATGGTGTCTGTCTTGCAGAGTGCAGTGGAAAGCTGAAGTATAGCCTAGCTTGCAAAACATGGGTACAAGCAACAAAGAACCGAAGTGTGCAGAGAGGAGAAGATAAGAAAGGAGTGACAAAAGTCACAGAATGGATTTTCATGAAATAAGCACAAAAGCTTCATGTTTTCAAGAAAAAGTGGTCTTAAAAACTAATAATGGTGATGGAAATAGAGATTATGGGACATGACAAGAACAAAGTATGGAGTAATAAAACCATCCTTCCGCTAAGACCTATAGCTGTGATGAGGTAACCAGAACAGGGCAAGCAGCAACAGGAAAAAAAGCAGTGATTCATTCAGCAAAGAACAGCAATGGAAATAAGTAAGCATTCCTCATCTGAGAAGCGCTAGTGACAGAGAGAGGAGCACTTACCTGACAGACCTTCTCTGGAACAGTGCTCAGGACACTGGGAAGTAGACAGATGAAAGGACCAGTACAGATACACACAACAGACCAAGCTGTAGTGGAGAAACTGGCCCCTCTTAAGAGAGAGTAGATGGACCAATAGGAAGTAGTGGCAGGGAGAGAAGTTGCTGAATTGTTTTAAGAGTCAGTGGGAAGTCACAACTAAGTGTTGGACATGATAGCGTATAAATGTATTGTATGCAACATAATAATACTAATTATGGTTTATATGTAAGCAGTTGTATGCAAAATCTTGGAAATACTGTGTTGCTTTTTTAATAAGTAACTGGCAATAGTTACTTTATATCCTAGACAAGCATCAGAGATAATGTCTTAAGAAAGAAATCTATCGTCTAAGGCATAATTTAAATATATTTTGCATGAACAGTAAGTTGCAGAAAGAAAACTGTTCTGATTACTACTAAATATAAATCCAGCTATCTTTACAGTACATACATAACAGATACATTAAAAACTGTTAAAAGTATGTCATGAGCTGCTCCTGTTAAACTGTTTCTGTCTGCTATTTTGAAGACAAATGTTGGCAAACTAGCAAAACGTTTTTACAGATAATATGTGAAACCACAGTTTTGAATAATCTCCAAGTGAGTCTTTGTTGGCTCCGGCTTACTTTAGCTACTTACGCTGGACTGTCACAGTGTCTTATAGATGAGGAGACTCCTCCCCCGCAGGTCCTGCTGCACTCTCCCCATATTGACCACGAACCCCAGCCCCCATCTATGCTCTGGGGCCAAGTGCCAAAAGGTACGCACTCTCCCTGATAACACCACTGAAAGATTTCACAAAAAAACCCACAAAATTAGCTTCCAGGCTGACAGAGTTATCAGGACAGAAAAATATAAGGGTCAGGCAATGACAATTATAGGCATTAGCATTCTCTGTATAGATAACAAGACTAATATTTTACTTTTTCTAGCCATGTTTAGACATTGGTGAGGGTGTGTGTGATTTGTTAATTGTCTTCACTAAGTCATGAATTATAGGTCCCTAACACACACCATAAGTTAAAGCAAGCTTAAAATAAAGATTTTCTTTTTTCTTCATACATCCTCCTTAACGTTTCACATTAAAGGAACTGCAAATAGCTTACAGTCTTTTAAACACTAAGATGCATTTCTAAGATTAGTTTAGTAAAACACCCTCCACTTAGGATTCATGTAGGGGCTTCCATTATGCAAAATGAAAAATTCCCCCTGATAGTATTTTTAAGAAAGTATTCCCTTACATTTTAAAAAATAAAATCTGGACTAGGTTACAATGGAAGAAGAATTTGTTGCAGTACTTCATTTATACTAACCCTACAAACATAAAAGTAGTGCCAAGGCATTAGACATGGTACAGAAAATCACTATATAATAGTGACTGGCCATTTGTTCAGGGACAGAATGAACATGTTGTCGTGGTTTAACCCCAGTCAGCAACTAAGCACCACGCAGCCGCTTCCCCCTCCCCCTCCCAGTGGGGTGAGGAGGAGGAAAGCAAAGGAAAAAAAGTAAAACTCGTGGGTTGAGATAAGAACAGTTTAATAACTAAAGTAAAATATAATACTAACAATAGTAATAATGAAATATAATAATAATAGTAATGAAAAGGAATGCAACAAAAGAAGGGGGGGGGGGGGGAAGAAAAAAACCAGTGATGCACAATGCAATTGCTCACCACCCGCTGACCGATGCTCAGTTAGTTCCCGAGCCACGATCCGCACCTCCCGGCCAGCTCCCCCCTGTTTATATACTGGGCATGACGTTCCATGGTATGGAATACCCCTTTGGCTAGTTCGGGTCAGCTGCCCCGGCTCTGCTGCCTCCCAGCTTCTTGCCCACCTGCTTGCTGGCAGAGCACAGGAAGCTGAAAAGTCCTTGGCTTAGGATAAGCGCTACTTAGCAACAACTAAAACATCAGGGTGTTATCAACATCATTCTCACACTAAATCCAAAACACAGCACTGTACCAGCTACTAAAAAGAAAGTTAACTCTGTCCCAGCCGAAACCAGGACACATGTGTATGTGTACTTTATTCATGCAAACACTGAACCTTTGCAATATTGTTACTTACATCGGACATACAAAATGACAGACAATTCACACAATGGCTAATTGTTAAAATAAGTTTATCATTTCCTTAGCCAGAAACCTTTTTTAAACCATTCAGAAATAATCCTGGAGCCCATAGTTTGATCCACATTCTGGTGTCTATTGCATCACTGAGAATCTGAAGTAGCTCAATTAGATAAGCCTTTCTTGCCATTATTGGCTTCGGCAACATAGTAGAGCATGGCCTCAGGTTTACTGTGACCTGAATCTGCACATTTCACTTCCAAAAGGTGGACATCTGCTGTTTAACTCCTTTGAATTCCCATAACAGACACTACTGACCCTTTCCAAAAAGAAACCCAGACAACTTCTGTGTCCAAAATTGGCCATATGAATTTGACAAAAAGCACTGAGACATACACAGAAGACACGGACAGAACAACATATCCCTGTCCACTCATAAGCACTACTGGAAGACTCAGTGTTGACTTTATACTAATTGATACAGCAAAGCCAAGTTTTCTCTTTTCCTGAGTCCTAAGGCTCACCTAAAGCCTCAGTCCTGGCAATGTGGGACATATGTAAACAAGTAAATGCAGCCACTCACAATGACCTGAATTACTCTGGATTTTTATGAAAGAAACTGAAAAGAGAATTTAACCTTCAGTCATTACTCAGAAAAAAAAAGAATTAATAGGAGTTTGATATGAACAAGGATTGTACAGAGCATTAGTCAAAGAAAATTAATAAAAATCCTTAATTTTTCATTAGAAATTTCATTTTAAATAAAAAGGTACTTCTAGACTGTCAAACATGTCAGAGTCTAAGTGTGAAGCTCTCAAGAATGTACATTAAAACAATGAATAATAAAACGTGTAGCTTATCATGAGCAAATGCACCTAGATACAAAGTAGTTTTGCATATGAACACATGCTACCATTTAACATTAATATAAGTGAAACCTGTAGCATTATTTTTCTAGCTGCATTCATACTTGTTTCTTCTCTCAAAACATTTTTATCTTCCTCTTTTTTCTCTGTATGTGCTGTACCTGTTTTAAAACAGCTGTTACAATCCAGCACATTTCTGTTTATAAACCTCATCCTCTATCAGTTAGAGAAACAAAAACCAGCATTCATGTGTCTACAGAAAACATATAAAGCAGACTATTTTAAATCTCAAGATCAAAATGCATTGCCTTTTCTACCAGGTCTGGTTGGGACAGAGTTTTCCTCATAGCAGCCAGTATGGTGCTGCATTTTAGGTTTGTGACCAGTGCGGAAAAACACACCAATGTTTTAGCTATTGCTGAACAGTGCTTGCACAGCATCAAGGCTTTCTCTGTTTCTCACTCTGCTACCCCAGCGAGGAGGCTGGGGGTGGGCAAGAGGTTGGGAGGGGACACAGTTGGGACAGCTGACCCCAACTGACCAAAGGGATATCCCATACCCTATAACATCATGCTCAGCAATAAAACTGGGGGTGTTTCCAAAGTAGCCATTGCTCAGAGACTGGCTGGGCATCAGTCTGTTGGTGGGAGGCAGTGAGTGATTGCCTTTGCATCTCTTGTTTGTTTGTTTTTTCTTTCTTTTCCTTTCACTTATTAAACTGTCTCTATCTCAACCCATGAGTTTTTCTCGCTTTTGCTGTTCTGATTCTCTCTTCCATCTTTGGGGGGGGAAATGAGCAAGTGACTGGGTGGGGGCTTAGCTGCCAGCCAAGGTCAACCCACCACACCCTTCTTCAGAAAAAAACCAAGGACACAAGATTTCATGGAGTTGTACTGTGGAAAGGAAGGTTTATCCTTCTTGCAGTTCTAAATTTACAACTCGGAGATTTATGCCAATAAGCAGGCATCTGTCAGAGGAACATACCCTTCATATGGAGCTTCTCTTAAATCCAGACTATCACCAAATATCTGCATAACACATAATGTAGTCCGTATAGTGAACTCAAATATTTTTAGCTAGCATAGATATAACCACATGGCACAGTGTTTTGCAATGCCTCTAATGGTGCAATTATGATGGAGAATGAAGTATTTATGTGAATAACACATGAAGGATTAAAATGTTTTTGGTTTCTTCTCATTATAGTGATAAATTAAGTGATAATGATTTTATTAACTAAAGACAATAATCCCCTTGTAGCATTCTATTAAAGAGGCCGCTGGAGTACATGATCAGGTATCTAATGCTAAAGTCAAAAGCTCGAAATTAAAATGCTTCTAAGAGTAAAAATTTATGCTAATAATTTAATTTAAAATACATTATAAATATTACAAACATGTCAAAATCAAAGTTAATAAATGAAAGACACTCAGAGTTAAAGTTAAACCCCCAAACTCTATATTATTATGACTGTATACAATAGGCCGGTGCATTTCACCTGCCTTATTTTTCCAAAGCTGTATAAAATCCCTGTGCTCTTTAATTTCCTCTGTCATCCAAACATTTCTTTCTTCCACATTCCCATATTCCCCTGTAAAAACTCCTTGAATGCTGTTTTTTCTACTCTACTGAAGTTAAATCTAAGGACTTACTGCTCACTTCGGTGTCTCTTTTTAATTTTCTAGTGAAAATTTATCTTTCACCAGAGGCCAGTGATGCATAGAATCTCTGTCAGAGTAATTCAAAATGACCAAAATCTTCATTATTTCTAATGGGACTACAGAAATATGCTTCCTCCACAAATTATAGCAACCCCATCTGCTATAATGAGGTAAGGACTACTGAGTAACCAGTATATGAAGAAACAAGAGGAGGTGACAGCTATTTTAAAAGAACAACCCTTGATGAAAGATTTAGAACTGAAATGTTAATTCTTCTCTCCCACTGAAGAAGCAACTTTCAATTAGTTCAATTAGAAGGACAGTGGTGATGCATTTGAATACACACATTTGAATGCGCACAAAATCTTAACCCTGTGAATTAATGTGAGCAGTCTGGGATTTTACTTCTACAGATCACTAACAATAAAACAAAATATGACATTGTGGCACATTTGAGATCACTTTTGATATGAATTTTAGCTGTTTAACAGTACTAAGATTTACAACAGTATGCATTTAGAAAACTCATACAGCAAGTACTGTAATAGTGAGGAAAATCAATTTCATTTTTCATAGGGAAAAAAAGAAGATGAATTCAATTAAGGTTGCCATCTCATCTTTAACAATGGATTTTCAATCAGTGCTTCTACAATTATTTTGCAAGGAAACTTAATGTCCAGTAATAACTTGAATTTAGATCACCACACAATCCAGCTATTTAAACTGTGCTTTCAGCACACTGTGTTTTCACTTTTTGCACATTTTTCCCTCGTTTAAATGCCTAGCATGGGTCTATACAATGATGTTAGAAAAGGTTACTTTTTTATTACTCTAAATTCAAAGACAAAAATAAACATTCCTATCAGTTTTGTCTTTTTGCTTTATATGCACTATTTCCTCACCAGAGTATTTTTAAATCTATCAGTTAGTTTACTTTCACAAACACATCTCTGGGTATACATGACCAGAGAGAAGCTTCATGTATATTTAAAATGATTATTACAAGATTAGGAAAAAGTGCACCTTTTTGAACCCAGACGATATGTAAAACCCTTCACCAAAGCATGAACATGTTAAAGCTTCAAAACAGAATAGATATACAAGTTCTGTCAGTAGCAAAAACCCACTCTATTCTCTTTCCATGTATGCAGAAAACAGCTGAGTAACCTTTATGGAAAACACTCTAAAAACCTTCAGGCATAGGCAGACATCTACTGTGGAAAATTTCAACCCAAAGAGTTAAAGTTTGGCAGGTTTATATAAGCAACTGAAAGAAGGTTTTATAATAGAGTGTTAGGCAATTTTAATTGTAGAAATCCCTCCCAACTCTGCCAATAAGACATTAATGTACACTGCATCAAAATTTGCTTTGAGTTAATAGTTACACCAAATTTACATCAGTGTAACTAAAAGCAGAAATTGACCCTCCAAATATGATAAAGTACTCTGGGATCTTGTTAGGCATTTAGAGCAGGGAACGTCATTTATTATATATTTGGACAGAGTCCAGCAAAATAGGGCCTAATTTGGTTGTGGTCTTTAGGCGTGACTGCAATATAAATGTTATAATAATAATAATGTGTTATAGAATTGTAACCTATTATTTTCTCCTTAGCGTGTGGTGAAGAGAAATACATATTTGGAAAGAACTTGTGTTTTCTGGGTTTTTTGCTATCAGGAACTATTAATTTACAGGAACCTTTGAAGCCGCAGTTTATAGATAACAATTCTCTGCTGTTTAAAGGCACAAACAGTTTACCTTTGTAAAACAATACCAATTCTCTCATTTCCCTGTAAAATCTAATGATGGAACAAGATACTGATGACTGGAAAAGATGTTTTGTAGAGAGCAAACTGATTAAAGCCTCTGGCAAATGGACACAGCAATAGCATCTTAAAGCATCTCGACTTGTTCACTGTAGTCTCATGGTTTAAAAAAATATAAATTGAGGTAAATTGCTCCTCGTCATTGACAAGGAGTGGTGGTTCCAAAATAAACCTAGACTGCTGATTTAAGAGTAGGGCTCCTAGCATTGTCTATTACTCTAATAAAAGGTAACATTTTTGGTAGAATTTGAAGGTGTGTCTATTTTCATTGGCTAAGAACTCTATTTTTTTAAGTGATCCCTTCAATGAATTTATTTAACGTGGTTTACCAATATTTCCAAACTCAGCATGGAAAAGCCATCAGAATGACACTAGGTCGTGGGTCCTGAATGAAGCTGTCAGCAAGGATTAATAAACTGTGACAGCTACTCAAAAGCTTTCATTCTTTTTATTTAAACATCAGTTTGCAAGTCAAAATGCAGTGTAATCTTTGCTGAAACTAGCCTAGCTAGCATGGCAAGAGTCAGAACAGACAATAGATGACAGTAGTCATTGTTAGGAAAAAAATCCAATTTGGAGCAGTAAATCTTAAGGACAGATGCAGCAACTCTTGGAGAGATACTGGAAATTGTTTAATATAAGTTCTCTTCACTTTGTAAAAACCTGCATAAAATGTATTATCTTGAAAAAAGGTATATGGAATTCACTTTTTTCCCCAGTACATATCCTGTAAATTAATAATTAAAATATTTTTCTCTCCCCTTTAAGATCTGTATAGATTTTGCCTTGTAATTGAGAAACACTCTTTTACTAATCTTCTTAATCTAAAACTCATTTTCAGAACTTTGTCTGAAACTATTGATATATACAGTCAATGTTTTAAAATCAAAATTCAAATGTTCAGACAGATACAGTAGCACTAGGCTTATCTATTGCAACACTGACTTTCTGTACTTTTCTGTTAGGTAGGAAAGTTTATCAGACTGCATAGCAAAATCCTTTAAAGCTAAACAGTTATGCAAATATAACTGAATATTAAAGGAATAATTCAAAGTCAAAATAGAATGGTCACTGGGAAAAATGGGCTTTTAGAAAACCCATTTATTAAGGCAACTTTTTTTCTATATGCTTGTATGATTCAGCTTATATCTGAAGGAATAAAGTTTTTTTATTTTCTATACAAAATAACAGAGTTCTATGTTACACATTTTCAGAGTCCATAACAGATCTAGAGTTTAACAGTCCTTTATGGAAGAGTGCTATAACATTTAATAAAGGTAAAACTAATAGAGTTTTTACAGAAATGACTCAAAAAATATACAGAGAGTATGTAACAGGATTTTTTTTGATCCAGGCTATAGAATTTTATAGCAAGGATAAATGTTTTATTAAATTACATATATAAAATAACTGTTAAATAAATTCTGTAGGACACTTCCATTAGGATGCAAATGTATTCTGAACTAATAACTCTCTTTTTGAACTCTTATAGTTGCTCATAAGGACTTTAATTTTCTAGTTCTTTCTTCCTGTAGTCCTCAAACAATAAATTATTTGTACTCACCCCCTTTTCAATGCTCCCTGTTTGGCAAAGAGTACCTTCAGCTGCTGGAATGCTGTTGGTAACACAGCGGTTACTTTTGCTGAGGCACCAGAGCTCTCTACACACTTCCTAGGAAAGAAGGAAGAAGTAAGTTGATCAGAATAACGGCCTAAAATTGCTTCCAGTCCTCATACACACACGTATACACAAATTTATTTTGAACAGAGACTATAAGAATTGGGCTGGAGAGATAAATCTATAGATGGTCGTGAAATACTCTGGAGCAATTTCAAAGGCACCATATTTTACCTAAGAATATTCTGCCAAAATCTGGAAGCATCAAATTGTAGACTACAAGAATGTGTTTTTCACACCTGTCATGCAAGTAATGTTTTATAGTTATTTTTTTCTTGATTAGTGCTAATACTGGGCTTAGTATATTTTAGTGTTGTTGTAAAAGTACTCTTCAGATGTTCTGTAGTATCTCCATTACTGTCATTATCTGCCTCAAAATTCCATGGTAAAAGGATACTATTAATTTTGAAATATGAAACAGCAACATTTATTTTTGTTTCCTTTATTATAAACCAAAAAGTTTCTGAGCTCAGACTGCTGGCACTCATCTTCTGTAACACATGCTAAAACAGTGCACGTGTATTTAGTACTAATTGAGCTACGTACTAAAATATTTCCTTTAGGCTTTTTAGATTTGTGGCTGATATTTCATAAATGATGTAGCCTATCCTATTTCCCTACGTTGTCAGTGTTAAACAAACACAGTTTTTTTCAAATAATCTTTTTTCCTACAATATTTTCTCATTTGGTTTTGCACATTTACTCATTTAAATTAAGCCAGTTCTGTTGATGTTGGAGATTCATTGTTAAAACTATCTAAGGGTTGAAATTCATAATGTGGGCATGATTCAAAGCTGGCTGAACAGTTTGGAAATCTTCATAGTCACTTCAGTTGCCTGTGGAATGGGCTATGTATGCAGAATGGAATCAGAAGTGTTTTGTTTTTATAGTAACTGACTGACATGATAATCTTTGTATTACTTGATGATCTGTGTAAGAGTTCACAAACTGCTTATAGATATTTTCTATTTTTAAGTATTTTTCAAAATTGGAAAGATACTCAGATTTTTAAAATGATCTTATAGTCATTACTATTGCATTTAACAGCTGCATGAAATCATACCCTACAAATAATTCTTGTACAGATTCTATGGCTGAACCTTGATACAAAGAGCAAAAAGGAAAAGACAGTGTGAGTAAATAAAAGTTATTAGGTCCCCCTCAAAAAAATTCATTATTTCTCTGAGGAAATGAATGAGTATCTGGCACCTAGGCTATCTTTTCTATACATCTCAACAGGAACAACTGTTAAGTTTTACCCTAAGATTCATGTTTCTTCATTGTACTGCATATAGAAATGGATTTACTTATACATTATTCACTAGCAGCTGCAGTAACAGTTCAACAGTACAAGCTTTTCTTGAATAATGCAAAATTCTTTTCCAATTTTAAAATCAGCTGGTGCCATTCTTGCACGATTGATATTGTCGTGGTTTAACCCCAGCCGGCAGCTAAGCACCACGCAGCCGCTTGCTCACTGCCCCCCCCACCCCTGGGATGGGGGAGAGAATCAGGAAAAAAACTCGTGAGTTGAGATAAAGACAGTTTAATAGGACAGAAAGGAATGAAAAACAATGATAATGATAATAATAATAATATGACAATAGCAATACTAAAAGAATTAAACTATACAAAGTAAGTGGTGCACAATGCAATTGCTCACCACTCGTTGACCGATGCCCAGTTAGTTCCCGAGCCGCGATCCCCCCTCCCAGTTAACTCCCCCCAGTTTATATACTGGGCATGATGTCATATGGTATGGAATAGCTCTTTGGCCAGTTTGGGTCAGCTGTCCTGGCTGTGTCCCCTCCCAGCTTCTTGTGCCCCTCCAGCCTTCTTGCTGCCTGGGCATGAGAAGCTGAAAAATCCTTGACTTAGTATAAACACTACTTAGCAACAACTAAAAACATCGGTGTGTTATCAACATTCTTTTCCTACTAAATCCAAAACACAGCACTATACCAGCTACTAGGAAGAAAATTAACTCTGTCCTAGCCGAAACCAGGACAGATATATACAGTGTATTTAGTTTCACGATTGGTAGAAGCAAGATATTTTTTAAAAATCCATTAAAAACATACCATATTAGAATGGTCTGAAATGATGAGGACTGAGTACTAATGATTTCTGGACTTTCCATCCAATTTTTGACAATTAGGCCTAAGCTATTTCATTATATTGTTATGCACCAACTCCCATTTGGTGGGTGGCTCTATGAAAACTTCAGTGAGTCGTGGAATAAATTGACATTCTTGAGCCTCTTTTTAGGAGAAATATTGCCACTTGTAAAAGTATACCTGCAGCCAATGTACACTATCTTACTTTTCAAATTAGAATTTTTCATTGAAGAAATGCAAACAGTATAAATATTTACTTAAATCTCTGAATAAAACACTTGCTTTTGCCACTCAGCTGATAACATTTTTGGATTAAGATACACATTCACAAATAAGCATATGGTTTAAAATATCAGATAGAACAGGGAAAGCACAGAAGATACATCACAAAGATTCTTGAAAAATCTCTTTAACTAGATTACAAATTTCACAACCATTAAGTTGTTAAAATTCAACACTAAATCAAATTCACATCAAAATCAACCATGAATCCAAACTTCAATCCAGTATTGATTTTAAAGTGAAAACCTAAAATTGGTTCCTTTCAGACACAGTATGAGGTGCTCCTATCATAATCCTGCCTTATATACTTTTTCATTTAATTTACTTGCTCATTTTGTTGAGCAAAATTTTTCTAATTTATTTGCTTATGTTTCATGTTTGGTTTATATTGTCAAACTGTAATTAAAAGATTGATGTCAAGATTTGAGGCAGCCTGAGCTGCAGTGATCATGCACTGGTGGAGTTTGCAGTCCTGAGGGATATGGGACAGGCGAAGAGTAAAGTCAGGACCCTGAATTTTAGGAAAGCAAACTTCCAGCTGTTCAAGGAGTTAGTCAGTGGGACCCCCTGGGAAACTGCCCTCAGGGACAAGGGAGCAGAACAGAGCTGGCAGATCTTTAAGGACGCTTTCCATAGAGCACAAGAGCTCTTGATCCCCAGGTGTAAGAAATCAGGAAAGGAAGGCAAGAGACCAGCATGGCTGAGTGGAGACCTGCTGGTCAAACTAAAGGGCAAGAAGGAAATGCACAGGCAGTGGAAGCAGGGACAGGTATCCTGGGAAGAGTACAGGGACGCTGCCCGGTTGTGTAGGGATGGGGTCAGGAAGGCCAAGGCCCAGCTGGAGCTGAACTTGGCGAGGGATGCAAAGAATAACAAGAAGGGCTTCTACAGGTATGTCAGCCAGAAAAGGAAGGTTAAAGAAAGTGTACCCCCCCGATGAACACGACTGGCAAACTGGTAACAATGGACGAGGAGAAGGCTGAGGTAGTCAACAACTTTTTTGCCTCAGTCTTCACTGGCAGCCTCTCTTCCCACACCTCTCGAGAGGATGGACCTCAAGGCAGGGACTGGGGGAGCAAAGTCCCTCCCACTGTAAGAGAAGATCAGGTTCGTGACCACCTGAGGAACCTGAACATACATAAGTCTATGGGACCTGACAAGATGCATCCCAGAGTCCTGAGGGAATTGGCTGATGTAATTGCCAAGACACTCTCCATGATATTTGAAAAGTCATAGCAGTCAGGTGAAGTCCCCGGTGACTGGAAAAAGGGAAACATTGCACCCATTTTTAAAAAGGGTAGAAAGGAGGACCCTGGGAACTACCGACCTGTCAGCCTCACCTCTGCGCCTGGGAAGATCATGGAACAGATCCTCCTAGAAGCTCTGCTAAGGCACATGGAGGACAGGGAGGTGATTTGAGACAGCCAGCATGGCTTCACCAAGGGCAAGTCCTGCCTGACCAACCTAGTGGCCTTCTATGATGGAGTGACTACATCAGTGGACAAGGGAAGAGCTACGGATGTCATCTACCTGGACTTCTGTAAGGCCTTTGACACGGTCCCCCACAACATTCTTCTCTCGAAATTGGGGAGATATGGATTTGATGGGTGGACTGTTCGGTGGATGAGGAATTGGTTGGATGGTCGCATCCAGAGAGTAGCGGTCAACGGCTCAATGTCCAGATGGAGATCGGTGACAAGTGGTGTCCCTCAGGGGTCCGTATTGGGACCAGTACTGTTTAATATCTTCATCAATGACATAGACAGTGGGATCGAGTGCACCCTCAGCAAGTTTGCAGATGACACCAAGCTGAGTGGTGTGGTTGACACGCCCGAGGGATGGGATGCCATCCAGAGGGACCTGGACAAGCTCAAGAAGTGGGCCCATGTCAACCTCATGAGGTTCAACAAGGCCAAGTACAAGGTCCTGCACCTGGGTCAGGGCAACCCCTGGTATCAATACAGGCTGGGGGATGAAGGGATTGAGAGCAGCCCTGCAGAGAAGGACTTGGGGGTACTGGTGGATGAACAGCTGGACATGAGCTGACAATGTGCACTCACAGCCCAGAAGGCCAGTTGTATCCTGGGCTGCATCAAAAGAAGTATGACCAGCAGGTTGAGGGAAGTGATTTTTCCCCTTTACTCTGCTCTGGTGAGACCCCACCTGGAGTACTGCATCCAGCTCTGGAGTCCTCAGTATGAGAAAGACATGGACCTGTTGGAGCGGGTCCAGAGGAGGGCCACAAAAATAATCATAGGGCTGGAACACCTCTCCTATGAGGAAAGGCTGAGAGAGTTGGGGTTGTTCAGCCTGGAGAAGAGAAGGCTCCGGGGAGACCTTATTGCGGCCTTTCAATACTTAAAGGGGGCTTCTAAGAAAGATGGGGACAAACTTTATAGCAGGGCCTGTAGCGATAGGACAAGGGATAATGGTTTTAAACTAAAGGAGGGTAGATTCAGACTAGATATAAGGAAGAAATTTTTTGCGATGAGGGTGGTGAAACACTGGAACAGGTTGCCCAGAGAGGTGGTAGATGCCCCATCCCTGGAAACATTCAAGGTCAGGTTGGACGGGGCTCTGAGCAACCTGATGTAGTTGAAGATGTCCCTGCCCATTGCAGGGGGGTTGGACTAGATGACCTTTAAAGGTCCCTTCCAACCCAAACTATTCTATGATTCTATGAAAAGCGTCAGACTGTGATGATTCTACTTCTGACTCTGTGCTTATTTTGCATCTGATCAAATTCAAATGTTTAAATTAATAGCTGTGCTGACTTTGTGAAGTTTGATTCAATGTTCTGAAAAGTCAAAAATTCAACTGCATTAAGAAACAAAGATTTCAACCATTCCAATATAGACAGAAGCAAAAAATCAGATCTGGATAACAGTCTGGAATTTGAAAACATCTATATTTCAGGGTATATATTTCATATCCAGAATTCTAGTTTGTGCTCCAGGGTTTACTTGCAGAATTTCACTTTTGATATGCCTACACAAGTACACCATCTATATGTTAACATAAAAGGGGAAGTAATAATTAAAACATGTATTTCATTGCCAGGCTAACGTATTCACAAATGAGAGTATTTAACAATTTCCTTCCAATAGGAAATGCATTCTTTCTGTATACTCAGGCTTCTTTGTGGCACTAGACTCCTCCAAATTCACTGAACTAACATCTCCCAGACATTGTAATTCCAAACAAATAATCAGCTGAACTGTGTGTATTAATGGATACAGCACTCCAAAACTATTTTAGTCATTCATCTGTTTGCAGGATGATTCTAAGCATGTCAGCTCATCTCCCTACTCCATAAAATGAGAAAAATAGTTTCCTTCTTCCTAAATTGCTTTAGGAAATAGAATGAAAAGCACTACATCAAAACTAGATATTATTACTGACATAGTCTGGTAGTCCTTATTGAGACCTTAATTTCAGCAGGAGTTTGCCTCAGTAAATCCATAAAGACAAAATGAAAGTAATGTAAAATTACTATGGGCTGTATCATACTATTAATATTTGAACAAAAATCTCTGCTTAAATCAGAAAGGAGTTCTGTCCGAGACAGACATACAATATCCCAAAATCAACAGAATATTTCCTTATGGAAAACTATGCGAAACACAGAGAACTTATTAACTAAAATAACACAATGTATCAATTTGTAGAAATAAGTTATATTAAAATTTATATTACAAACAAGAAATGAAAGAATGTATGAAAAATTTTTGTAATTTCTTCTAAACATAGCCACACTTATTTAAAAAGTTGTTTATTTTCCCCTGCTGCTTTGCATTTAAAAGAGTACAATTTGAAGTACATTCCCCATCAGCCTGTACATGAAATGAAAAATATCATTAATAGTCATTTGAAAAGAAATAAGATATCTAAAAAGAAGTGGAAAAATCCATCTCTGCTCTTATTTCATTAAATGAAAATGGAATTATACCAGGTACTACTATGGCTATGTCTTCTTTATTTTCAGCTGATTTTGGAAAGTTAACAGAGAAATTCTTCTAAGGTGCATAAAGCTTTCTATTCTCCAGCTCAACCCTATACCTGGTACTACCTTAGTTTCATAGTTATTGATTTGAGATATTTCCTTATTACCACTATCCTATCAGTAACATCTCTAAGCAGCTGTTTTTAATAAGCCAGCCTTAAAAACATGAGGAACTGCCCTGGAAAGGTCAGGCCCAAAATCACTAGTAGAAAGTATACTGCTTTTTTTTTTTTTTTCTTCACACTAACACGCACGCATGCACACACACCCACCCACCCACAAACATAAGGTGACCCTTTATGGTAGCCTTTTCTTCATTGGTGGACATAGGATGAAGCTAACATATCTTTTGCCAACATTAAATTTGTGTGAATAATTTACTGAAACTAAGAGAAAGAAGCATAATCTGAAAATTAATCAATGATCTCAAAGTCAGTCTCCAAGTGTGTGTATTTAATAACTATTAATTTGTAAAGCAGACAAGGGAAAGTGTTTTAAAAATCCAGGAAACAAACTGAAGCTGAGGCCTTTCACAAGATCAAGACAAGATAGATGACAACCTGTAACGGTGTATCTTAGGGCTCCATGACTTCAGTTTGGAATTCGGATGCTTGTATTTGCAGTAAATTAAACAAAGCTGAACCCATCTAGAGAAAAAAAACAGCAAATCAAATTATCTTCCTTTTGCCTAAGTGTTATCAATGATGGAGCCTCTTTCTATTGTGTCATGCAGTTACACATAGGCATTTCGAATTATGTAACATCTAAGCATCCTATATCATAATCATCATAAATGGTAACAATACAGCACAATGAAAACTCAGTAATATGAGCAAAGATCAAATTGCTGTGCTGTTCTTAATGTTTTCAACACTAATGAAAGCCTCCAACAAAAGTTAGCAGTTTCGCCCATAATAAAAAAAAAAAAAAAAAAGATGGGAAATACATTCACAATGCATATTAAACTATGATAATTTGGGAATTTTCTTTTTTTTTTTCCATAAAATTTTAAAATGTTAATTAGGATTTTATGTTACTTCAGCATGTTTCATCTATAATATGCTGCACCTCTAGATGAGCATTTGCTAAAATAAAGCATAAAAATAACTAGCTTGAATTCTAACTTACAATTCCGATCTGAAAAGCGTCAATCTAGAGTATTTTCAGCCTCATTGCTGAAATACTGATGGCAACACAATTAAAACTAGAAGGCTGATTATAATTATGGGTGAACTTCAGAAGGTTCAAAGTTTAGTTCAGATGAGCACCCAAAAGTAACCATTTTAGTAATCCACTACCAAATGCTCATTAAGTGGTGCAGCATGTTATTAATCACAACATGCTGAAAGAATGTGAAATAGAATCCGAAGCTTAGGTCGTACATTCGTATTATGTTACCAGCGTTCTTTCCTAAATATTAGGTGCTTATGTGAACCTTATGGAAACTACAGAAGCCCCACAAGGTCAATCACCTCCAAGTAGCATCTTCCCTTTCAAACCCATGCAATCTATCCCATCTTTATTCCAACCACATTCCAGTATCTGGAATCTCATTATTGCTTCTACAATCATCTAATGCACTCCTGCATTGATCACTGGCTTCCCCTTGCACTTTTTAAACAACTTTCATAAGATCCAGGTACATTCGTGTTATGTCTATGTCTATGTCGGGGGGGGGGAGGGGAAGGGAAAGGGGGTTTGGAGACAAGACAGTCCTAGGAAGGAAGAAAGGGGACTATGGGAACTTGTTAAAAAAAGATACAAAAAGGATTTTAAACCACTTTAGTATTCAGCAAGAGGAAAACTTCTGGGATTTCCCTTGGCTATACACCTCCTAATCTTACAAAAAAAGGGAACAAAATTCACTTGAAGAATAAAGCTGAAAGCATTTCAAACGTTCTTAATTACAACACGATCCTGTAAGTCCTTACACAAGGAAAGCTCGAAACTTTAATCATTCTAAATGCAAAAGGCCTCTACAATAGTGATGAGAGTTTTTGCACTTGACAGGCAAGACCTTATGAAATAAAAAATAATGGAAATGACAGAGTATAACACCAAGATCTTCAATTCCTCTCTTTGCCTACACATACTTTTAACACCAATTTGTGAGCAACGTAATATATAAATCAATCTGATCAAACTACTTATGCTCTGCTAACAAACACCAAGTATAAAGTGACTTAACCATGGTATTAAGTATGAAGCCAGGGGGAAAAAAGGTCACTTTTCAGTGCGTTACTAAGTACTATGTACAGATTCAATTGAATGCACAATTCTAGTTATAGTATCAACAGGTGAGGGAACAGAAGGGAACCTGTAGTTCTGGTGCAAAGATACACACCAGTGGCTTCTCTGCCTTTCCTTTTTGAAAAAACAGCTTCCAGAATCTGCTTTCACCTTCCTATAAAAGCCCTATGTCAAGCTAAATACCTCTCTTTATTTAACTGGAGTAAATCACATCAGCGTTTCATGAAAACAATGACAGTTTAATTCACTAACATTAAAATTTGCATCACCTGATTACAAGGGCCAATTGTAATTCAGGCTATTTTGCCTGAATTTTTTTTTTCCTAAGAAATATTGTAGAACTGTTGTGTATAGCAATTTGTTTACTCTCCTGGATTTAAAAGTTAGCTGACCAGATGCTGTTTTGTTTTGCTCATTACTAACTAATGCAGTTACACTATTCTGTCTCCGAATTGGCATGTGGGAAACTAGGAAGCAGTGAAGGTATGACAACTGCATGTCCTGTATTTCTGTAGTTGACGCTTTCCCAGCAACTTTCTATTAATGGTAATTAACTTTATGGCCACTCCTCATAATTCATTAAAAGCTTCCTAGAGACAAATAGTGCAAGGGAGCTACTGAAGGCAGCAGGAGGACTCCTTATCCTAAGAATGTATCTTCATTCTGCCTGTTTACAAGCAGCAAGTTCATAGCTTGAACTCTATCTGTCCTCCAAAACGCACTAACAAAATGTGAATAAAAACTAGTATTTGAGTTTTAAGCTATTTTTGCTGACAAACTAACTGGGGAACTTAATTGCAAACAAAAGACCATGACAAAGAAGAGAGCTACCTGTCATCAGCTAAAATACCTGATGTGTTAAACTCTAGTATGAAATACGAATAGATTGGCCCTGCTGATTTCAGTGAAGCCATGTATGCAAAGGAAAGGAAACTTTGTCCCCTTATCCCTCTACTCAAAGTATTTACTGACACCAATGATGGTTTTGTATTTTAATGCAAAAAAATATACCAAAGAATTGTTAGGCACTATCTCTGAAATCCATGCTAGCTGCCAACAGCTTCACAGATCATAAAATGCACCACAGCGATATCAATCATATGCATAAAGTATTAACTGCTATTAAAATGTCTGAAGTTTTAGCCTCTGTCCTAAAAATGTGGGGACCAGCTCTACAGCAAAGCATTATTTTGAACCACAAAATCTGTAATTTACAGTCAGGCATATTCGAGGTATTATTTAAACTCATAAAACAGAGAAATTCAAAGTCAAGACTGGAATTCTTTCCTGAGTTAACCCAGAGACAGCCAAAAACCAACTGTTATTAGGCAGATGCTCAAAGGTTAAGGAGGTAAGGAGTCAATGAAAAAAGTTCTCCTTACACTCACCTAAATAAAAGGATTGAAAAAGTTTCTGAACTTTCAGGGGAACTAACACACAGAGCAGAGAACTGAGCCACACCTGACAATCAGCAGAGAATTCACACTGCATCACCCTAGAATATGTAGCATATCTAGTACCTACATAAAAGAACAAGAACTAGCACTGTTCCTAATAACCTCAAAATCTCCCACTGCAGTGAATCCAGTAAGATACTTGAAAGCATGTATTGCCTTTAAGAAAAAGCTATGCATCAGTATTATATGGTGAAATCTCCACCATTACAATTTGGCTCACTGGAAGTCATAAATTTAACATTCTCCTGAATCTGAAAGTTTACCCTAAAAATGAAAAATTTTAAGTATCTTGAGACATTGCCTCTCAATTCTTTATTCAAAGTATCTGTTTCTTCACTTAAATTCTTTAAAATTGCCCCTGTATCAGAGATGGTGGAGAGTATAAAGAACAATGCACGTGACATTAGAAAGATCACTGTCTTCTTGCAAACATGTAGTCTTAGTTTTTTAGCTCAAAGAGCTAATGCATCTCTTTGAATTCTTGTCCGACTTAATGTGCTGAACAATATAGGGAAATCTGACCAATAGCCACAATGCTTTTGCTGGAACAGTTTTGTCCATAAGTGACTAAAAAGTTTAATTAGGTCTAGTACTCAGAACAGTATCAGTACAACTACCAAAGAGCTCCTTTCAAGGTCAAATTGGCTCCTTGTCAGTAAACACACACACAGAAAGGCAGATCCTTGCACTCCCTTTAATACTTTAGTTCTGATGCCTTCATCATTCAAACACCACTCCAGGTATTTAACTTCAAGTTCATAAGTGAGAAAGGCTTCATGTACTTAAATGTGCAAACTTCTTTGCAGGATTAGGACATAATTTATGATCAAAAGCAACAAACAGTTTAAAATAAACATACAGAGGGAACGGATGAGGAAATATGGGAGAAAAGGCAATGAATACAGATGAACATCAAAGCTAGATGGTTGAAAGAGGTATTTTTTCTAAAGGTTAATAAGACATTAGGACAGAATTACAAAGCAGAAAGAACATGAAGATTTTCCAAGTTACTTTAAAAACACCAACTATCTCGACAGCTATATCAGAGCCCAAAGGAGACTTGTAATTTTTGATTTGAGAGTTTGACTGTTTCTCTTGTCATGTGTCGTGGTTTAACCCCAGCCAGCAGCTAAGCACCACGCAGCCACTCGCTCACTCCCCCCACCCAGTGGGATGGGGGAGAGAATCAGGAAAAAAAAAACCTCATGGGTTGAGATAAAGACAGTTTAATAGGACAGAAAGGAATGAAAAACAATGATAATGATGATAATAATATGACAATAGTAATACTAAAAGAATTAAACTATACAAAGCAAGTGATGCACAATGCAATTGCTCACCACTCGCCGACCGATGCCCAGTTAGTTCCCGAGCAGCGATCCACCCCTCCCGGCCAACTCCCCCCTGTTTATATACTGGGCATGACGTTCCATGGTATGGAATACCCCTTTGGCTAGTTCAGGTCAGCTGCCCTGGCTATGCTCCCTCCCAGCTTCTTGCACACCTGCTTGCTGGCAGAGCATGGGAAACTGAAAAGCCCTTGGCTTAAGATAAGCGCTACTTAGCAACAACTAAACCATCAGCGTGTTATCAACATCATTCTCACACTGAATCCAAAACACAGCACTGTACCAGCTACTAGGAAGAAAATTAATTCTGTCCCAGATGAAACTAGGACATGCTGAAAGAAGTGCTAGAAAGGAGTTAGTATATGAATAAGGTCTGCTGTCAATAAGGGATTTTTACTATGTTTTTCCATTCGTAGTTGCACATGTGTCTGTTAGAATAAGATCAATGAACTATTAATGGCATCTTCATGTGAATAGTACATCAAATAGGAACATCCAAAGCACTGACTGTTTACTTTTGATACTGAAAGTGTAGAACAGAGTATTCAACTTAACTTTTCCTGGTATTTAGATCTAGTTCCACTACTCAGTTCTAAAATCCCTTTCATATATGGATAGGTCTTTCTTGCGTGGATATTTTCCATCTGCACTATCAGCTTCCAAAGATTATTTTTTCCTTTCAAAATTATCACTTGAAATCTGTACGATCGTAATCATCATGATGGCATTTTCAGAGCATTATGGCCATAGCAGATAACATTTTTAAATGTAGACATTATTTTAAATGCATATAATTTCTTAGAGTGGATATTACCAGAGCTCTACAATAATCTGTTATATAAATATATACAGTCTGAATCCTATTATTAAAAATAGGGTTTTTTTTTCAGAAACACTTATAAGTCATGCTCACACTGATGGCACACTGATGGAATACAATACACTATCAATTCAGAGAACTGGTAATGTCACATGAAGACTTAACTTCTTTTAACTATTGCCTCAATTAAGTGTCAACCTCTTTTTTGTAACTATAAGGGAATCCCAACAAAAACTTTAAAACAAAAGGAAAGCAGAACACATAAAGCCAAGATTACCTACATCTTCGTTACTTCCAATTGTTTGCATTTTAGAAACTGGTTTAAGAACAGAAGTGTACTGTGCAGCGTGATCATCACAACAATGATTACATAGTTTAACAGAGTTTGAAGAGAAGAAAAAAAACAAAAACACATACATGTGGAAAAGCCAGGTTTTGCACATTATTAACTTTCCAGTTTAATTTAAAATGCAGTATATCTCCAAAGGCTGTGCTATAAATCATGGATTAAATACCTGCAGATTTCCTTAGTCTGATGTCGTGGTTTAACCCCAGCCAGTGACTAAGCCCCACACAGCCGCTCGCTCACTCCCCCCACAGTGGGATGGGGGAGAGAATCGGAAGAGTAAAAGTGAGAAAACTCATGGGTTGAGATAAAGACAGTTTAATAGGGAAAGCAAAAGCCACGCACACAAGCAAAGCAAAACAAGGAATTCATTCACTACTTCCCATGGGCAGGCAGGTGTTCAGCCATCTCCAGGAAAGCAGGGCTCCATCACGCATAATGGTTACTTGGGAAGACAAACGCCATCACTCCAAACGTCCCCCCCTTCCTCCTCCTTCCCCCAGCTTTATATGCTGAGCATGACGTCCTATGGTATGGAATATCCCTTTGGTCAGTTGGGGTCAGCTGTCCCGGCTGTGTCCCCTCCCAACTTCTTGTGCACCCCCAGCCTACTTGCTGGTGGGGTGGGGTGGTGTGAGAAGCAGAAAAGGCCTTGACTCTGTGTAAGCACTGCTCAGCAGTAACTAAAACATCCCTTGTATTATCAGCACTGTTTCCAGCACAAATCCAAAACATAGCCCATACTAGCTACTATGAAGAAAATTAACTCTATCCCAGCCAAAACCAGCACATCTGAAAATAAAGAGTGTGTGTGGTGAGAATTTGTAAGAAAAAAAGAATTTAAATAAAAGGGTATGCCTTGGATGTAGTGACAGGAAACAGGACCCTTAAAGAACAGTGGTGGGAAGTGAGAACTTAAAGAGGAACAATAAAGGCCAAAAGAGGTTTGATGACGGATCAGGAATAGAAGATCCCGTGAGCTAGCCAGCCAACTACATACAGCTTTTAAATCCTTTGCACAATGCAATCTGCCAAAGAGGCATCCCAAGAACAATATTATATTTATCACCCCAAGGATATTAAAAATGGACTTTCTTTGTAGCTAGCCTTTAGAGAAGTGAATAAATTCAATGATTACATTGTTTTATTTGAATAATCTAATAATTAAAATATTATTAAAACTAGATATTTTTAAACCACTAGATATGTTTTCAAGGTTTATTTAATTTAGTCTCAGCTGATTATTTGATGACAAGCACAGCAGAATGCATCCTTTTACTACATACTTTGGGCTGCAAGATTTTAAGTAATATTTATAAATTTATTGCATAATGGCCTAAGTGTGCAGGTTTTTATTTATACTGTAAATTTCTTTACATTAAATATTGCACACTGGTACTTGCAGCCAAAGCTTTGCTAGTACTTAGCTATTCAGTATTCTATTCAGCTATCTAGCTTCATGTTCCTCTGTTCCCATAACCAATTATTATTCTTTTCAAAAAGATATCTGAACAATGTGAGAAACAATAAACTCAATACCAGCAAAAAAAAATTAAAATAAAAACAAACAGACCTGACAAATCAATACAAGTACAAAAGTAACTTCAAAATGTAGCTTTCAATTGAAAAGTTAAAGCCAACACAACAGATTTCATGTTTCAAGATTAATACAACATGAACCTGATCTCATTTAACTGAAATCAGGGAAAATTCCATAGTACACTTTACAAGGAGCAGGATCAAGTGTTCTGGGTTCCTTTTTTTTCCTAAAATTAAAGAATGCTTCTCCAGCTCACTGTAACCCACACATTTTGGTATACAGTACACACAAATGACTCAAGCAAAAAGATGCAGCATAAGGATTAAAATGTACCCTTTGCTTACATATGATGGCACTGGACATTATGCTATCAGAAATCTGTAACCCACTACTGCATCTAACTAAAGATTTATGTTATAAAGGAATATATACAAATGACTAAGCAGAACACTCAGCATAAGGATTAAGACTTCTTACCCCATATTTACATTGGCGAGATGTTGCTCCATACTGGAAGCGACACTGTTCATCAGCATCATACACCTGACCTGGGGCCACAGCTGGATAAAGAAATTCACGCTTGGGAGGCTCATTATCAAGGCAAGTACCACGGCCTGAACTGTTCAACATAAAGGACCAAAGGAATTAGGAATTCTACTGACTGTAAATCACAGTAACGATATCATGTATCTAGTTCTTACTTTTAACAGCACTGGGTGTGAAACAAATATGATTGCAATAAACAAACAGTAAGATGGTACACCCATAGTAAAGAGAAAAAATAATTACAGGGAATTAAGAGATTAAAATAATTTTCATCATTATTTTCCCCAACATTGGACACTTTTAAGATTCAGATGGACAGGGTGCTGGGCCATCTTTTCTAGACCGTGCTTTTGCCAAGAAAGGTTGGACCAGATGATCCTTGAGGTCCCTTCCAACCTGGTATTCTATGATATTAACAAAAATGCTTATTTTAGACTGTGAAATATATTTCATATATTATCCTTTTTAAAAGTACAATAATTTCTGAGCCACACAAGACTGATTTTCATTTTTGTTTTAAGATTCCTATTTGTTTTCACTGAAGAATAGCTACATTTGGTCATAGAATGAAAAATAAACAAATTAAACAAATAAAAGAAATTAAATTTACAATTCTTAATGACCCTTCTGATCCTTCAAACAGCTAAGTACAATCTTATAGATATGAGCAGCTCAATTGGTTTATATAAAAGTAAAACACATTTAAATTTCAGCATGACTAAATGTTTATAGGATTAGGACCTTAACATGCATGCTTTTCTTCCATTTGAGTGAACAAAATAGTTACAGTGGTAAAAATTCTCCAGGATCTTCAAATTTACCTATACTTGGGTGAGTGACAAAATTTGTATGGATCCAAGGATCTTTTCTACTGTATTGATAATATTTAGTCTTCAAAAATTCATGTTAGAACTAAGATCATCATCTTTGAAAACTTTAATATTCTCTTCTTTTCACTGTTTTGTTTGGTGGGGGTTTTTTTGTTTAGTTTTTTTTCAAAATATGCCCATATTCAGCCACAATATTTTAGTGTAGTGAAACAAATAACAAAGAAAGCCAAAGGCAGAGTTCTTCTGTTTAGAAAACTTTGTAATTTGCTAAATATAATTATTCAGTTTTATTTAGTCAGTGTGCATAAAAGAGGACAGATGCTTTTTTACTTTCATTTCACATGTGAATAAGTGAGGATTTTTAAAAAATTCTTATGCCAACACTTTAAACTTTTTTCCGACATTCCTACAAATTTTGCCAGCACTTATGTTTTTTTTTCCAAATCTTTTCCATGCACCTTGCCAAAGGAACATAATTTCAGAAGTGAATGTTCTATGCTGTCTTTTAGAGATCTCCAATTTTCTATACTTTTTATCTGCAGATAAAAAAGAGCAAAAAGCCCCCTTTAACCATACATTTTCTGTTCTCATTTTAACCCTATTTTATTCATTTCTTTGAAATACTACAACAAACCCTTTAGAAAAACAAAGACAAACAACTACCAACCATTTCAGAAGAATGCAAACAGCAAATAAGGCAATAAGCAGGTAAATAGAGAAAAAAATATGATATTCAGTTACTAATCCAAATGAATTTAATGTGATTCACCTGCACATAACACCACCACCACCACCCCCCAACTCAGTTGAAATCTACCTTTAAAATATCACACGTGTGGTTCCGGCATAAAAAAAATAATGAACTTGCAATAATTAAAACTGGAATAAAGGGGCAAGCATATATATTTTCTAATAGCAGATGTTGGGAAGCTATCCTACATTCTTTTGAATCTAAATATTTCAGTGTTGTATTTTGCGTATATGAGGAGTACATGGTAATAATTCCAATATGGAAATAACTCAAACACAATCTGATCTTTCTGTACTGTTTGGACCAAACTGCAGATAGAAACTTTGCTTAAACAAGCAGTGGGAAGTTTAGCATTTGACATCAGCTTGAGCTCATATTGCATATGATGGGAATATTTCCATAGATTCCAATAGTGTAGAGGTTGATCTGTAAACTGTGATCCTGTAAACAGATAGCCAAGGGCACAGCATTTAAAAACTCTTATTACCTTTGATGACTCTCTCCGTAGGCATATGGACCCCTGAACAGATTAGATTACAGAATCAGATCTAAATCTTTAAATGCACCAAACCTGTAAATTAAAGTCTATACCTACTCTACAAGACATATAATTGCAGAAATGTAAGTCAAAATCCTTGTAGTAAATACAAAAATATGACTGTTCTGCTCTAATGACAGGATTTTCTCCATAATTCAGTCAATCTTTCACTCTAACATAAAGCTTGACACACAACAGATATTATGTGCTAGAAGGAAAGTTTTCCCCAGGAAAAAAATGGGTTTCCTTGGCCATTTCAAAGTCTATGCTGACTGGTGTGGTGGGTTGACCCTGGCTGGATGCCAGGTGCCCACCAAAGCTGCTCTGTCATTCCCCTCCTCAGCTGGACAGGGGAGAGAAAATATAATGAAAGGCTCGTGGGTCGAGATAAGGACAGGGAGATCACTCAGCAATTACTGTCATGGGCAAAACAGACTCGACTTGGGGAAAAATTAGTTTAATTTATTGCCAATCAAATCAGAGCAGGATGATGAGAAATAAAACCAAATCTTAAAACACCTTCCCCCCACCCCTCCCTTCTTCCCGGGCTCAACTTTACTCCCCAATTCTCTACCTCTTCCTCCCCCGAGCAGCGCAGGGGGACGGGGAATGGGGGTTTGGGTCAGTTCATCACACATTGTCTCTGCCGCTCCTTCTTCCTCAGGGGGAGAAGGACTCACACTCCTCCCCTGCTCCAGCGTGGGGTCCCTCCCATGGGAGACAGTCCTCCACAAACTCCTCCAGCATGGGTCCTTTCCCACAGGCTGCAGTTCTTCACGAACTGCTCCAGCATGGGTCCCATCCACAGGGTGCAGTCCTTCAGGAACAGACTGCTCCAGCGTGGGTCGCCCGCAGGGTCACAAGTCCTGCCAGCAAACCTGCTTCAGCATGGGCTCCTCTCTCCACGGGGCCACAGGTCCTGCCAGGAGCCTGCTCCAGCGTGGGCTCTCCACGGGGTCACAGCCTCCTTTGGGCATCCACCTGCTCCGGCGTGGGGTCCTCCATGGGCTGCAGGGGAATCTCTGCTCCACCGTGGACCTCCATGGGCTGCAGGGGGACAGCCTGCCTCACCATGGTCTTCACCACGGGCTGCAGGGGAATCTCTGCTCCGGCGCCTGGAGCACCTCCTCCCCCTCCTTCTTCATTGACCTTGGTGTCTGCAGAGTTGTTTCTCTCACATCTTCTCACTCCTCTCTCTGGCTGCAGTTTCTGTTGCGCAGTAACTTTTTCCCCTTCTTAAATATGTTATCACAGAGGCGCTACCACCATCGCTGATGGGCTCGGCCTTGGCCAGCGGCGGGTCCATCTTGGAGCCGGCTGGCATTGGCTCTATCGGACATAGGGAAAGCTTCTAGCAGCTTCTCACAGAAGCCACCCCTGTAGCCCCCCCGCTACCAAAACCTTGCCACACAAACCCAATACAACTGGTCATCCTTCTTGGGAGTTTTGAATGATCTATTAGCAATACATAGCTTTATTTTGTCTTTATTCCCATCTTTAAAGCCATATTCATCCTCTATCTGGCCATCCCACAAAATAAATTGTTTTCCCAACTAGTGTCTGACTGAACTGAAACCTTCCAAGTGATATTTAATGGCTGTTCCTCAGTACCGTCAGTCTGGAAAATTTGTTTCTGGGTGTAGTTTTTAGAAAGTCTTGAGAAAGAGGAGGGTGAAGCTGAGGCTCGACTTTGAACATCACCAGGATGACTTCTGTTTGAAAATTCTTCTGCCTGATGAGAAAGGACAGTGTGGTATCTACACTACAAAATGGCACACAGTGCAAAACTCCTGTAGCAAATGGTGACCCAAGCTGGTAAACTGGTAAAACCACATGAATCTACCTTACCATATAATACTATGAACACTTAATGAGCTTCTAGCCAAATGCATTCCAGCTGCATTATCTCGGTGCCATGATAGCCCTGCCCGAACTTGTATCCAGATCCAAGCCGATAAATCTAAAAGGTGATATGTCATACAGACTCACGGCCTCAGGTTTCTGCTTGGGTATCTGCATTTCATCCCACCGTGCTCTATCTTTCTTGTTAGACATAGCTAAATGAATCCTAAACTAGCCATACTCACTAAGCACAGAAAAAAACACTTGTCTTCCTTGTTTGTGGTCTAGTGGGTCCTGTCCCAGCTGTTTTCCCATTCTTGAGGAAAAATGGAGAGAAAGGGGGCAGTCTAATCTATCTGGAATAAACATCTGCAGACACAGATAACAGCATCTTGAGGGTTTGCCTCTAAAGCTCTAAATCAGCATCTTCCTCATCTGTTGCTAAGTTGTGAAGAAGTATTAGAAAAAAAATGGAATCATTTTTTCTGTCTGGATGCAGACTGTTCTGCTATTTATAGGAGCAGTCAGGGAATTGCTACCACATGAAACTCACTATTTTTCTTTGCTTCTTGTTCACTGATCATTACCTGCAACAGAAAAGCCTCTGCTCTTAAAGCTGTTCTACCTCAAGGAAAGGTGTGAATGGGTAAAATAGAAGTGATCTAGGCTTCTGACAGCTGTCCTTCAGGTACCTGCGTAACTATCTTAACAGCTTCCTGCTGTCATTGAGGAGATGACATGAAAAGCTGGGGAGAAGACTAGAAATGAGAAAAAAACTACAGTTTTACAGACTATTCTACTTAGTGAAATAATAAAACAACTATTTTAAGAAAAAAGTATCAATTCATTTATAGGATATTAGAACCACAGACAATAAGAAGCATGGATTTATAATGAACAGATCATGTTTGAGAAAGCTGACATTTTTAAAGATAGATTACAAAATTAGTAGATGAAGGAGAAGTTGTCTTTGGCTCTTAGTATGTTATTTAACACAGTATCCTATACAATTAGAAAATCTATTCATAATTGCAATGCATAGAAGAATGTTTAGCCAAGGTGGCTTTGAAAAACATAACATCTACATTCTGGGTTACAAAAATATAGCTAAAATATTATAAAATATAATTTATTATTGGAGCTGCTATTTCTAGCTGTTTTTTTATTCTAGCTCAAATATTACCTAGCATCTTCAGTAATGATTTTTTATGAAATTCACAGATGGTAATAATTCAAGTAGAGTTGCAAACACTGGCAATGATAGAGAAGTATCTCAAAAAACCTGAAGAGATTAGTACTATGGGAATAGATTCACCAGAGTACTATTCTGACTTTATGCTAGTATAACTACAGTTTCAGTGGCATTCCCCAGACTTAAAAATGAAACTTAATAGTGAATCAAACTTGGGGAATGGAAAAGAATAACGGAGATGCTAACAGTAAAAAATAAAATAAATAAAAACATTTAAACATAAAGTAGAGGAGGCACAAGCTAAACATGGTTTTTAACTGACAGTAAAAAATTGAAAGATCACTGCATACATATCAAGTAAAGAAACAATAAAGTTTGTTCAGACTGAGATTTAAAACTGTGGGAACTTTATGAACAAATATTCAGCTCTATTACATTTGCAGCATAATACAAGCCACAGAATTTTACCACGTTTCTTTCTCAAAAGCCATAAATAAAAAATGACTGCTTAGCTACCTGTGGAATTACATCTTCATCAATAGACAACTTATTTTCAGGACAATTATGAGTTCAAAATGGAGTTCAGAAGAGAGCAACAAATAGAAGTAAGATGAGACAGAGAAGAGCAGAACTGAAACAGTAAGAAACAAATCCCCAAATGCTACAAGAAAATACCTGAACTGTAAGCTGACAGTCAGAACTACCAAGCTGTGAAATAATCTCTCAGAAGAGATGCAAAAACCCTATTCTTTGTCATAATTAAAACTAGGCTGCATGACATACTAGAAAGACTACTAATAGGAACAGTGTTGAATTAACAGAAATGATTGGCAATGATGAAACAAGTCTAGCCTGTATTTTTTTTTTATAATGCTAGGATTAAATGAATACATATATATCTCTCCTGAGAAAATCAACTTATATTGTGAGAAACCTGTACCACACATACATGTAGGATGACTTATTCAGTGTGCTTTAGTTTAGACACTCATCTTAAACACTCCAGTACATAAAATTGGGTGGGTGCATAGTTCAGTGGGGTGATACAAAATGCCTTAACCTGATACAGAAACTGAGAAGTATTTTCCTCTGAACAGCACCTAACACCAACATGAAACATCTGTGTCTGCCCACTGACTCTATAAGAAGCTCAAACATCTCTTCAGAACAATTCAGTGCTCCTGTACATTGTGTGGGAAGCTACATTTGAACCAATTAAAGAAAATTTATTGGTCTGGATGGGTCCCTTCAGGTAAGATTCTTATTCTGAGGTTAGATCCCTGAAAGAGGAGGAGAAGCCCATTTTGTTCTTAGCAGTCGAGTGGTTAGACCACTTGACTGGTTTAAGTCCATCTCCTAAAACACAGTGTCTGAATTATTGAACAACCTTTATTTCTAAAAGGAACGATTGCACCGATGACACTGAACCTACCAACCAACTGCCATTTGCTCCCATAAAGCCCATCTTATTCACATTTTTAAAAATCCTGTTATTAATGTGTTCTCAGTGAACTAACAGTTCTGTGTGTCTTCCACAACTTAAAATAAATACAAAGACTTCATTATGCATCATGTATACCAATGTATACATTGATATGAGCACATTTTTGAGACTAACATATTTTGACTATTTTAATTTTTTCATACAGAAGTAGAATTTCAGGTAGCAATCTATTTCTGGATAAAAATCACCACAAAAGTATAGGTTAGCACAATTTTAAGGTATTAATATAAAGATCTAAGCCATCCTCTCCTATGATCTTTATATTCTCACTAAAAGTACCAAAGAACATTGATAGAAAAAAACCCACAAGACCGCATTAAAAAATCAGGAGAATGAAATGTACAAGGAACAGGGCTAGAACCTTGTTCCTTTCATTCGATTCCCTCACATTATGCATGTATTTTAAAAAATAATACTTCCCATTATTCATAGACAAATTCAGCCCTTCTCTATTTCTCACCCTCAGATTAATTAGGAATAAAATATGATCAGCACTTTAAAAATGTTTTGAATAGATTAAAAATGAGAACTGTAAGGTGGGGAATGGAGAAGAAGCAGCTTTTGCCATTACATAGGAAAAGGACTCTACAATATAAAAGCCTTAAGTAACTTGCTATACTTCTGTCTGTTCATTCTAAAAATGTAAACCATCAGAACAAGTCACTGTGTCTCTACTATTTAATCTGAAAGGTGTGAATTTTTGTAACAAATCATGATTTTTCTTGAGAGATTACTTACTCTAAAAAACTGGTGATGTAATCCCGACTGCAGGATGACCAAGAGAAAGGGTTGGTGTTTGCTGTAATATGAGCTGCCATTAGCTTTGCTGCTTCATGACCTTTGGTCCCACAGGAATTTCCAATTCCATCATGATTCATACCAAAACTGCCCAAAAGAGGAGAGAAACCGCCCATTATTCTTCTGCAGCATTGGACATCTCTTAAAACTTAACGTGATTTTTACAAAAATCATGCTTGGACCTAAAAGAATATACTTAGTACAGAGAAGTTTAAGTGGAGAATCAGGATCAGTTAAGTTCTGTTTAGTTTATTCAGATTTCAGAATACTGCGCAACTACATAACATTTTTTTTACACAGGCTTTTGAAAGCATTTTACTTATTTTCTAAAGCTTTTAAAGAAAATTTAACAATATTCTTGCAAGATAAATACAGAGCACTCAGTTCTTATTTGAGTATTGTACCTGGATAAGGGATACACATTGTGGCACTGACGCTTGGATTAGTAAACAGGGACAAACAGGGAGTAGGTGATGTTGCTGTAACAGTACAGTATAGGCACACAGTAGCCAATGAGAGTTCAAGCAGAACATGGGTTTTGCAATTCCCAGGGCCATGCTGTATGCATGCTCCCTCTATGTATCCACTCACAGGATGACTTGGAGCCCTTCTATTAGCGCTCTCCTTTGTCATGGAACTTCAGAATGAAGACTAAAAATCAGCAGAAAATACAGTAAGAAACCTCTAGGTGGCACTTGGCCAACAGAGATTTCCATGCAACAAATTAATTAACTTTCAGCAAAGATGATATGACTCTGGAAAAAGAAATATGGCAAAAGAATCCTTATGCCCTAGAAATCCCATGCTACTGAAAGTCACCCTTGGAGCTATAGATGGCCAACATAATCATCAAATTAAAACTAGAAGTTAACTCACAGAAAATTTATTTGAAAAGACTTTCATTATATGTATAAAACTATCTTTAATTGAATTATTACTGTTATTCCTAAACAGTCAACAACATATACCTGACTGGCCTGACATAAATGAAGCACTTGAAGAGAATATGCAAAACAATGACCTTTCTTAATAGTATAGACTTTTTTAAAACTCCATTTTCTTACTCTGCCTTTGATTAATTTCCTCTCAATCACTTGAGGGGGAAACTTATTTCTTTAAATATTAACCTTTGGCCAAGTTAGTTCCTCCTTCCCAAACATGGCACAAGGCTTATGAAATCAGAGGGATGGGTAGTGAGATACATAGGAGTCTTCCTGACCATGGGACAGAGTAGTCGTCAAAGGGAATGCCATAACTGAGCTTCTGCATACCCAAAGCAGCGAAACTGTCACTTCTTTATGTGTCATTTAAGAGGTCAGTCGTTGGAGCCTTCTCTATTACAAATGCTAAAAAGTCTGACTCCCTGATTTCTTACTCATCGTTCAGGAATACAAATGCATTGAGGCACTCCATTTTGATTTTCTAGAAACTTTTAGGACTGACTGCCAGAAGATACAAATGGTGGTAGATTAGAGGTTGGCCATTTATCTACTGACAAGAGTATTTCATACCACTTTCTTTACTGAAAACAGTGACAGTGTTGTTATATTAATCTGAACATATTGCTCCAGAATGTGGTATAAAAATACAAGACTTTCATGTGACTCTGAGCTTCAATACACTGGGTAGTTTCACCTCTTCAGCTGATCATAACAAACTAAAAGCACAAGGTATTGCTAACCACTACTCCCAAAACCCATTAATTGCATGGATATAAGAAAAGGAACATCAGTGAATGATGGATGTTTCCTACAGGCTGGAGAAGGACTTCATAATCAAAAAAGCATCACTTCCATGCCTATAGGATGTCTCCCTATGGAATACCTACTCTGTAGCAATGTCTGCATGTATCTAGTTTAGTGTGTGATGTCTCATAAATGCAGAAAGTCATATGCTATATTATATATGGGAAAGGTCTGACTGATACCTTAGATTATGATATCATCAAACAAAGAATACCCCAAGCATATAAAAAATACAGCTTTAAAAATACTCATCTGAGCAATGTATGTGCTATAATGAAACTTTCAGACCAGTGTTTATTATTATGATCAGTCTTCAATATTGATATATATTTTGGGAGGGAAAGAGTTAGATGTCCAATGCAACAAACTGAATCAGAATTTTACAATGAAAAAAAGTACTTTATTGGCCTAGTTCTCAACTGCCATCATTTCCTAGAATTAGGGGTACCTCAAATGGAAACATTTCCTTTTGAATTACCTCTGTACAATTTCTTAAAATAGAAAACCTTAGTTTTTAATAATCTCTATGAATTACTCCCTTTATAGAAATGGGGATTTGGATATGTGGGAAAGAGTTGAATTGGATCATGTTGACTATTTCTGATATACAGGCTTATCCCTAGTTAGTATATTCCCTTTGTCAAAGAAATGACATAGACTTCAACTGCCTGGGAAATTAATATCTTTTGGGCCTATCAAAAAGAACAAAGTTTGTACTTTAATAGCTTTCCTTCTTCTACCCACTCTCCTTATGAAAAAGATGTTGTTGCTGATGGTGGCAGTGGCATGTCTGATAAAAAGCATGTCTGTGAAGCTGCTATTCCTGATGCACACAGGAACTCAATGCCTTTTCATGAGCTGATGGTATTCTCATTTTTTATAACTATTCATTCACCTAAATCATCTATTCCCTTCCAAGAAGGCTATTCTACTTGCCCCTGCTTCTGAATTTAGGAGGAAACTGATCATTAGATGCAAGTAATTTTTTCTGATGCTTGGAAAGGGGTTTTGCAATTACTGTCATCTTTTTCCGAAGATGGTAGTGGCAGCATGCCATTACAGGCCAGTAATTTGTACTCCTATGGCCAGGATTGCAGATGAAAACACGTTTCTGTCCAAAATACCAGTTTTATTTCCACCAGAACATGTTGGTTATATTTGGTCATCATTACATTAAGGCTACATCTTTTACAAAAGCACATTTGCAATTAGATTGGGGTGGAAAGGCAGGGAAGAAAGGAAGGAACATAAAATACTCCTCATGGAGTCACTGTTATAATTTACTTACCTTTTTCAAACTGACATGCAGACTGTATTTCTTTCACTGGCTTAAAGAGCCTGTCTAAAACTACCAGTATAATTCTGGCTTTAAAAAGACAGCCAGATGAGCAAGGAGAGAGTGAGAAGTATTCTCAGCTGACACAGGAGTTTTTCTATGAAGTTACCTTTCCACCTACCATCTCAAGGAAAGATGTTTAGCCCAGCAGCTCTGAATCACTTTTTTTCCAAGCATTATGGCTCCTCTTTTCCCAAGAGAGGGCCTACATTACATTTAAGAACTGTGCAAAGCAGCAGCACTAAGAACTTTAAAATCATAATTGAAACCCTCCTGCAATTTCTCTATAGTTTGTATACTTCTTAAAAAATGCTAAGGCAGCAGCAGGTCTGACTAGTGCTCTGTGTCTGTTTCACTTACTAACATCCGCGATGGAACAGATTTTTTTTTTCTTGGCAATCTTTTTCCTTATATCTGAAAAAAAATATCTGAGGGAATTATTTGTAATACACATCCAACTTAAGATCTGACCTCAAAAATCACTGGGGAGATAACTGGTCTCAGCTGCACTGAATAAAACAGCAATAGATAACCAGAGCCCCTGGAGTATAAACAGTGGGAAGGATGGGAATGTAAACTTCTCATCTACCCTTCCTTTATCTTGTGAAGGAACAATACTGCAGGTCCCTACAATTTCATTTGTATTTAAGATGAGATTGCTGATTTGTAGGGTAGTTCTAAATTATGATGGCTATAGTTGCCAAAACATTTATTGCTGATGTATCTGAAATGACAGCAGTTATTTTTGTGAGACAGCCAGGATGCTTCCATCTTGATTTATTATCCAAACATTTAAGATTCAGATAAGACAGATCCAAACCAATCTGAATGCTCCTCAGTACTGCTCACAGAGGTTTATTTTGTATACCATGCACTTTTATAGCACTGAAGTTATCTGAAATGTGCTACTCAGGTGAACTGTTTTTCTCACTTGTTAGCAATCAATTATCTCTGCTTTCCAATTGTAGTACTAATGATCTGCAGATCAAGCCATTTCCTAGCTTTCTTAGAGTTTGGAGCATTCAGAACTGCAGAGAATGCTAATTTTTTTTTTTCTCTAAATACAACAGGGTATGTTCATTTTTTAGTCACTTACAGATTCATGAGTTATAGGGAGAATTTGGACTAATTCTTTTAAAGCAGTGGCTCTTACTTTGCTCTGCCACTTGTATAACAGCATAAGGAAGAAAGTACCAGAGACTGAGAATCTTGAGTCAGGTGAAGCGACAAAGTTACAGGAATACAAGCAAGAGAGATATTGTAAAATCAAGCTCTTTATCTTCTTGTCCACTATCAGAGGCTGATTTACAGCTGCATAACTACATGTAACTCTTTGGGAAAAATAAACATTTTTAAGAGAGAAAAGAAACTTTAACCTTAAGAAGTTATACTAATTATTTGCACTAGGAAAGACAAAATAAACATATATACTAAGAGTGAAATGGGTCATTTTCAAGCTAAGTATCTTGACCCAGGTATGTTGGTAGATTTTCTTTCACTGCCTCAGCATGTTACTTAGATACACTGCTCTCACAACATTTATGGAGAATGAAGCAAGGGGCAAGGAAGGGTCATGAAGTGCACCAGCGAAGAATACTTTAAAAATTTCAAACAGTAAATCTCTACTACAGTAGAAGATGGAAGGCATGCTTGAACAAGTACTCTTGTATTAGATATAAGATCTAAAGGGTAAATTATAATTTGCTTGTAAAAACTGCCAGCTTATTTGCTTAGATAAGATATATCAACTTTTTCATAAACTTTGTATTTTTTTAGTGTTGGACTGTCATGGTTTAACCCCAGCCAGCAACTAAGCACCATGCAGCCGCTTGCTCACTCCTCCCCCCTCCCAGTGGACGGGGAGGAGAATCGGAAAAAAAAAAAAGTAAAACTCATGGGTTGAGATAAGAACAGTTTAATAACTAAAAATAAAATATAATACTAACAATAATAATACTAAAATAGTTATTAAATAATTATATATTTTAATTATATTCTATATTATTAAATAATTATTAATATAAGAAAATATTATAATAATTGTAATGAAAAGGAATATAACAAAAAAAAAAAAGAAATACCACCCAAGAAAAGACAAGTGATGCACAATGCAATTGCTCACCACCCGCTGACTGATGCCCCAGCAGCGATCCACCCCTCCTGGCCAACTCCCCCCTGTTTATATACTGGGCATGACATTCCATGGTATGGAATAGCCCTTTGGCTAGTTCGGGTCAGCTGCCCCGGCTCTGCTCCCTCCCAGCTTCTTGCACACCTGCTTGCTGGCAGAGCATGGGAAACTGAAAAGTTTAGGGTAAGCGCTACTATGCAACAACTAAAACATCAGGGTGTTATCAACAGTATTCTCATACTAAATCCAAAACACAGCACTGTACCAGCTACTAAGAAGAAAATTAACTCTGTCCCAGCCGAAACCAGGACATGTACTTATTCTTATTATTAAAAAGATGTCATTTAAATCTATATATGTATTTCATATAGCTTAGCTTAGAATGTCTATTTGCAGCCTACATTGAAAAAATAAGAAAATTAAGAGACAGCTTCACTGTATCTGTAAATGTTACTATAGCTTTAAATTGCCTTTTCTTAGTGACATTAGAACATATGCAAGGAGGGAAGAAAGGGAAAACTAGCATGTTTCAGCATTATCTTGTTCAACAAAAAGAGCATGAATTTGCACAAAATCTGCTATTAAAGAATAAAATATTTTTCTCCTATAATATCAGAGCTATGAACTACATTTGTTTGTTTTTACTGTATCCCCCATACCATGTCATAAGAGAAAGTTCTCCCCTCCCTCTCTACATGGAAGACCTCCATATATTTCTAGCCAATGTTATAAAAGTATTGGTTATAGCTTCATAATTGCATGCAAATTGCAACTCACCCTTAAATGACGTTTATAAAGAAAAGAAAAAAAGAATAAAAAAGTATGGTCTTGAAAAATCCGTTTATTTTAATTTGAGATCACAAACATTGATAGCATTTATTGAAACTACCTGATATTGCATTGTTCTCAAGGGAGGGAACAAGTTACTTTACTTTCTATATCCATGTCTTAATGTGGATTTTAACCTTAACTGCTGATTTCCTGCATTTGGAGATCGTTATATGGTTTGGAGCATCCCTAATCCTTTATTCGGACGTAATGCAGAATTTACAACTTTGACTTTAGTGAAACATATTACTTCCCTGAAAATTTGGGAAACAAACTAATTGAATAATGGTAGCTTTATAGCAAGCATACCTGCCATGAAATTAAATATAATTTTAGCATACTTTTAGCATAACATTTTTCCCCATTTACTTCCTAAACGTCATTCTTCTCTTTGAGTTATGGCTGATGATCAAACACCCAATCAAATACAATTTTGATGTAATAGCATAATTTAGTATTAAATAACATATGGAGCTCTTAAAAACACAGCAAATTCTAATTTACTGAAAAAATGTAGCTTATTCAGAAACCTGAACTTTCTTATGGGGAAATAGCAGACTTCTATGGGAATATTAGAAAAAGTAGAGCACAAATTTCTCCTCCTGGTTTACATTGCCACAGCTATCCAGCTTTCATTCCACAAGAGTAACATCAAGTAAGGTTTGTGTGCTACACAAAGCTGGAGTATGAATGCAACAGGTCTCTACACTGTAGGTCAAAGTGGAAAGTATTGCCTCTAATCAGGAAGCAAACTTCTGAGCTCAGATTTCCTTTGGAAATTCATGATGCCCTGAAGGTTTCTATAACCTTCCTCTTCACCCCCATTTATTCTTACACTTTTTTTAAGATCTGTGAAATGTTATTACATTCCTTTTCCTTGATTAGAATGCTTTAATGTTAGACAAATTATTTTAGTATTGTTAATTCTATACTTCAAATAATATTTTACACGGACACAAGCCTTTTCTATATTTTAAATATAAACATATGACAGAAACCAGAATTGTTTTTCTAGTCTGTTTATGACATTTCATTTTATAATGCACAATACATTATTAAAAAAAAAAATCTTCATTGGTATTTTAATAGAAGTTGCCTGCTTTTATACCTGCAGTATTACAAAGGCAGACCTAAAACAATGTTTCTTTAACAAAAAAGAAGAGAATATATATATATATAGTCTTAAGTGGCTTGTCCAGTCAATTTACTCCCTTAACTAAAAAAAAATTACTTAAACTGTCCCTAAAAATTTAAGTCATCATTCTGAGATGATCCTTGGCATCTAGCAAGGACAAGTTTTAACTTGTTCTGGCTGGTGTTGAGATGTTCATACAATGTAGATTTGAGACTGTGTCAGCCCTGCTATAGTTGAAGATGGAAGACATCATCATCATAGATAAAACAACGATGACACCATCAACTGGAGATCTGTTCATGGGAGAGCTGATGGGAAGTGGTGTTAGTACAATTCATCCTAGTTGTGCCTCGTATTTTGAAGTTTGGTACATGTGTCCCTATTACCTCAGATTGGAGTATTTTCCTACTAGTTGTACAATACATATATTCCTTGGAGACGCGTTTCTTCTAGAAAATATCTCACTCAAAATCAGGTCCTATACTGCAGCTGAGATTCAACTGATCAAACATGAAGCTCTCTGATCACTGAAGAATGAGGAAAAGACAACCAGCTTCTGAAAGTACATTTTCCTAGATTAGAAATTTCTACTCCAGCACTGAAGACCAACTTTCTCATATAGGCAGTAGGAGTATTTATGCTATTTTTCTACTTTGCATACAGACTAAAAAAGACTTTTAAAAAAATGCTATAATTGCAGGCACGTTTTAGCCATATGAACTAATTCAGAACTAAATACATGCTAGGAAATATTATTTTTCTTCTTCATCTTGCAATCAATTTACTTCATTAGACTACGATCTATTTCCTTACTATTTCTTACACCTTCTTTTCATCAAGATATGACTGCCAAACTCCTCTGAATTTCAATTCATTACATCTTCTATAAATCAAGACAATTCTGACTTTTCAGAAGTTACTTTAGCCACCAGCCTTTTCTCCCTGCTCCCTCCATATGGCCCTCTATAGATGTCTGTCACTGGTAAATTCTTTCCTTACTCAGAGTTTTATGGGCAGTTCTCTGTTCTAAGTCTAGTCCACTATCCTCATGTTTTGACATTTCAATTCCCACCTCCCTTTTATCTTACTTGTTCTTTTTCACTTTGTTATTTAGTTTCCAGATCTCAGCTCACTCAATAGGACTGCAACAATGAATGGCACAATGCCTTTCTTTTAGGGACATACCCCTTTCAATGGAACCTGGAATTCCCTATCAATTCAACTAACCGTCCTGTACAGTGTGCATGGGGCAAGTTAGGCAGTTCAGAAAGTATTCAAATAAAAAAGCACAGAGCGGAAAACCTCCTAACTCAGCTGGTAGGGAAACACAAAATGGGACTGGATCTTAAATCTTACACTTGTCTGATCATAAGAGCATATTCAAGCCAGCAAATAGTTCCTTTCTTCACTAAGAAGAGAAAGTCAAACTTTATTTGACAATGCAGGGGATGCACATTCAATTCTCACTCCTGCCATGAGAAATCACTGGTTGTGATTTTTGCTTACCAGAAATCTTAAGCATTTCTTCAGCATCCTGAAAGTCAAGCATCATAAATCAAATTTCTAGAGACACTATTCTGAAGGCTGAAGGGCTCACTCTGAATTTTCTCTGATTCACGGAAGTATTAAGAGTAATACAAGGCTGTTCTCAGAACCATGCATAGGGAGAAACAACCATAAAACTGTTAATCTAACACCTTTATGCCCTCAAGAAAGAAACACAGATTTAATCACAGTGTATGGTCGTCTTCAATGAAAACAGCTAGTTATGAGTCTCGACTGCACGCAGCTTATCCGCACCAAAACTGGGTTATACAAATATCAAAACTATAATAAAAACTTACAAGTGGTAAGGAAGCCAAAAACATATTTTAAAAATTACTTATAAATATTTAACAGAAAGTATGACTGACCATAATAATCACATTCACACTCTCAGTCTCTAAGTCTTCAAGACGAAGTGCTTTTCTGGATAATATTCTGGATAATATTCTTCAACCAAATGCAAGTTACTTGGATCAATACAAGGGTAAATGACTTAAATTTAATACACTGCAATATACAGAAAGTCAGATTGGATGATCTAATGACTTCTCATCACTTTATAATTTAATGAACTACTAGAAACTAATAACAAGTTGAGCCATACTTCCCATCAGAGAATCGTAGAAATCCAATTTTGGATAAATTGTGAAGAATCTACCAGAATATATGTATTACCATTACTGTTCTCTTTTAATCACAAGATAATTTTATTCCTCAGTTCAACATTTTTTAATAAAAACAGTATTCCACAGCATCTATATAATTAATAAAAACATGATCTCTAAAAATGCAATCCTCCCATTCTAATTTGAGTGGTTTTTTAGTGTATGTTATATATTCAGTGTAGACATGTCACTTAAATGCTTCTATTTTTCATTTGACAACGAAGCCAATTTCCTATTTCCCATGTATGTCTGAAGAGAAAAGCAATCATTGTGGCACAGCCAAAGAAAAAAGTTTACAATGCTCCTTGAAACTATTATTTTACTCACATATGCAAGTATCTTCTAGTACATTCATTAATAATACCCACTCAAGGAAGCAGGAAGTCGAGAGAAAGTAATAACTTGCTTGATTTAGTCAGAGAGGCATTCAGTCACATTATGGGTGAATGGGGGGTGATGAGTGGATAGCACAAAATGTTATAAGCCTTGAAGATTTTTTGCCCACGTATTCTTTTCAGCTTTTACTGAAGCTATTGTCGTGGTTTAACCCCAGCCAGTGACTAAGCCCCACACAGTCGCTCGCTCACTCCCCCCACAGTGGGATGGGGGAGAGAATCAGAAGAATAAAAGTGAGAAAACTCATGGGTTGAGATAAAGACAGTTTAATAGGGAAAGCAAAAGCTACGCACGCAAGCAAAGCAAAACAAGGAATTCATTCACTACTTCCCATCGGCAGGCAGGTGTTCAGCCATCTCCAGGAAAGCAGGGCTCCATCACGCGTAATGGTTACTTGGGAAGACAAACGCCATCACTCCGAACATCCCCCCCCCTTCCTCCTTCAGCTTTATCTACATGGTATGTTCATTTAACACCGTGCTTGCAGTGCAACTTTCTTTAATCACTGTGCATCGGATAAAATCTAATGAATATGATTTCTACTTTTATTTCAAACCAGCATTTGACATGTCATGCAAGCTACAGGAGGAGGCGAAAGCCTCAAAGAGATGAGATTTCAGAATTTTAAAAGACCTTATATATAAGAAGCCAAAAGATATGGATTGAAGAAAACACAGATGGTAAAAAAAAAAAAAAATCCTGTGATCACAGGATATATACAATGGCTATTGTTTTTCTCAGATTCTAATCAAAGTCTAAGCTCTTCAAATCAATTGTTGTCATCATGCCAGCTTTACATGATAAAATAGCTGCATATATTTAAATTATTTTTGTGTATCTGTGGAATAACCTGCATAAAAGATATAGTTGCATGACATACGGATTAGAATGAAGATGTGGTATTGTAAGTTTTTTTGTTTTTAAACGTGTGACAAATTCACAGCAAGGTCACATATTACTATAAGAGATGTTATTAACAAGAATTGCAGAACTATGAGTGATTTGGAGGAGCTCTTTCCTCAACAGTGGAAATATATTTTCAATTTTTTCAATTCATGCAAGTAAAGGAGGAAGGAAATGAAGATGATGAGAATTACACGTGTTTTAAATTATTTTTGTTCAGATCTTATACAATTGCTTTTGGATTCTAGAATTCATCTACTTCAGTGCAACTACAGTGTTTTTTTCATACATAATATAAATGAGATCATACTTGCCCAGTGATTATCTCGCATGATAGGTGGGCTGGAAATAAGTGTTTACTTCCAACTCCTGCTTTTGATCAGCAGATTGATAGCTTCCATTTCAGTCTGCATTGGAACTTTTAGCAGTTGCATCAGCTAATGATTGGAAAAACATGTCATCCATAACTCAGTGTTGGTCAACCCATGTAAACAAAGAAGGAAACTTCTTGATAATAGAAGGTGCCTAGCATTTTTAGAGTCATCACAACGTACTAACAATGCTGTCTTTTGAAGGAAGACTTGAAATATTTCCAGACCAAACTCTACTCGGATTTTATCAGTCTCATAACATCATGCTCTTTAAAATGATATGCTGGTGCTTAAAATGTAACAAGTGATGCTATGACTGTTTTATATATTTCATGCTTGAGTGAAAGATGACTAAAAGCATATGACTATTGACAACAGAATCAATGTTTTAATGAAAATAGTTTGAATTAAATGTAAGACAAAATAAGAAAAAGCAAAAAAAAAATTACCTTTTAACTGCTTTTGTTTCATAAAGAAAGGTAGACAAAAGGGGGGGAGAAAATTTTCAAAGCCAAATATTTTAAAATATGAAACAGAGTAGGAAGGTTGTGAGCCAAATCTCAAAAGCACAGATTAAACTGGAATCTGAAATCAAAGGGTAAACAACGAGTCTTCAGTACTAAAGTTAAAGCCCTCGGAAATATATACTAAATAAAATGTACTGCCACTCATGAATACTATATACAGAAACATGGAGCACCAGAATAGAGATGGTACAGCCATGCAGGAAAAATAATATCTATTATTAAACTAATATCAAAAAGGCAATACATTAAAACATTATTTTTTTAAACTCACTCACTTGTGACCAATCTCATGTGCAATGGTAAAAGCTGAACCTAGGCCAATGTCTTCATTAATGCTGCAGCTCCTTTCAGGCTCACACATTCCAGCCACAGAGGCCAAGCCTGAATAAACAGAAGGAGACACAAAGGTCATGCCAAGGTGTTTCAGTCTTAAAAGCCCTCGTTATAAATGCCTGGATTCTTTTTAATAACCTCTATGCACAGAAGGAGCAGTTGGCAAAAGTTTAACTTTCTAGTCATTTGCAAAAATCACTGGGGGGAATTTCACTTTGCCAGCTAGACATTAATATTTTTGAACTGCAGTCAGTGCTGGAAAATGTCTAGACTAGGGGTTAGATTTATAAATTTTACTTCTGGTAACTTGAGACCACCTAGTAACTTGAGCCAGGAGAGGGAATTCAAGAAAGCATTTCTATTTTAACATTCTTGAGCCTGAAGAAAGCAAAATGTATCCACATTATTTTTCTAAAAAAAAATGTTTAAGTTTAGTGGGTTCATAAAAACATACAAGCAACTTTTTTAGCTACGAAAAGCCCCACATGGTACATTTAAAAAATTATAAAAGCAAAACTGAATGCATCAATGAAGAGAGAGGAGACGTTAATAACAAGCATTCATTTAACCACTGAAGTCTTTTCCATTTATCACCCATCATCTTCTGGAATTAAAACCTTACTGTATTACAAGTGCTTTTAAAAACTTTCTTTAGAGAGAGAAAGCTCTTCCTTATCTTATACATTCTTCAGCAACAGAGTATCACACAATGTACTGCAGACATAATTTTCTGCCACTAGAGAAAGCTCTAAACATCAGATTTATTTAATGTATTCCTCCCTAGGGTTTCTTATCTAAAAAAAGCAGTAATCCCTTCTTTAAGGAAATTACCTGCTCAGTTAACTACACTATAACAAAACAATGACTGGAAAAAGTGCTACTTCAAATTATTCTGTTTGGACTAACAGAAGCAAGTAATAAGATGACAAGTGCTTCCTGGCTGTGTCCACATTAGCAAGTAATTTGGAGCCATAGGAGTTGGTCAGCAGAGTGAAGCGCTGATATTGAGGCTCCTCACGTATCTTTGTATGTGGGTTGGACATTCTACTTTGGACTAGTTTAATCCCGTATGCTGAACATATTCACTACATATGTGGTTCAAAGCTTTCAAAAAGAAAAAATATTACAGGATATCATGAGAATACAGCCCATGTAGTGATTAAGACCTTAACGTCTCCCGTAGGCACATATGGAGCATTTGGGGAGTATGTGTTCTGACAATTTTCTCCAAAACAAATCTAGTTTGCACATACCAAAACTACTCTGATAACCAAACTGACATTGGCAAAAGGCAACAATGTGTGTCTGTAGAATTTGCATCAACAGTACTACTGCTCTAAGTCAAATCCCTGGTGTAGACACGCCCACTGAGGACAGGATGAAACATCAGAAGATAAATGACTATCCATTAAGAAAAATCTGTAAATCGTTTGCAGTGCGCAACCTGTAGAAAAAACAGTAATTACAGTTCACCTGCCTAAACTATGCTATTCTAATTGAGTAGGACATTCTGAAGACAATATGGCAATACTTACGTAACAACTGTCATGTTCCCCTGCAAAGTTCACCATGTTTGAGTGATGAATTCATCTCTATCTTCAGATCTTATAACTGAGCACTTGCTTCAGTGACTTACAGGACCAGATTAATGATTTATAATTCCATACCATACTTGCAGAAAGTGGCAGAGATCAAGTCCAGAACCCAGTCTATGGCTCAGATTTAAAAAAAGTTCTTCACTGGAGCCACAGAGGTGCTGCAAAGACATCTGAGGTCTATCTTTTCTAAGAGTTTCCATACAAGATTCCCTATTTTAGGAAACTGGAATAGAAGAGAGACATCTATGCCACAGTAAATCCTTTAGTTCTGTTTCTTCCTAGAACACCAATGATTCAGGTTTCTTCTGACCTTCTGAGACCTGAGACTTTTGTTCACAGATACCTTAAATATATGCTTAACTTTAGTTACTGGAGGTCAGTGGGACTTAAGCATATTAAATGCCTTGCAAAAGAGGGCCACAGCACTTTGTCTCTTCTCCCATTCAATGCCTATAATGCAAATAAAGTGTCATTGTTCTGCTGCCAAGGGTCCCATAACAGTAAGCTGGAACTGATACCATATGTGATTTTTTTTTGTCTGTTTTTCTTAAAAAAATCAAGCATTTCCCAAAGTCTATCCCCTGTTATGCTGGATTCAAGTGAAGCAGTATTTGCCTTTATGCCAAAGTCTGATACAGTAAGAAATAGTACACTAATGATCTGTGTTAAAAATATCACATATAAATATCAAATAGTTCATCGGTGAATGTATGCCCTTTAAAACTTTCTTCTTTTAAGACTACAATTGCAAAGACAATTATATGACATCAATACAGACAGTCTCTTCAGTTTTGTCTCTTCCACACAGATGTCAAAAGAAACTCAATTACATTTAGAAATTCATCATCATTTGCCTTTTACTAAAACATGCTGTGGATATTGTTTATATTTACAGCAGACAAAATTCGGATACCTTTCCCCATGTAAACTACTTCCCTGTGCCACAAGCATCATGCTGACTTGAGCAAGACTTGTAGAAAAATCAACATGAGTTAAGGCTAGCAAAGCATACAGTAATACAGGGAAAGACAAAGCAAATAAAATTATGAGCTCTGATTATGAGAAAAGTATTAACCTGAACTGAATTAGAATTATATCTTTAATTCTGAGAAAGAGGCATATATGAAAGGATCCAAATTGAAAAAACCCAATATATATATATACACACTCTTTGAATAATGTTTCTTTCATATGTTAAAGCACTACTAAAGGTAATAACTATAGTATAGTAAATAACTTTTGGTGACAAATTTAGGTATGGAGAGAACGATAGTTCTCCATCCTGCACTCAAGGTTGCTTGTGTTTCTCCACTGTCAAAGAACTGTTTTACGGAGTTCAATATTACTGTAATTTATATCACTGTTATTTTTCTCTAAGTCTGTGAAAGTAACAGTCTGAAGTTGTACTCCTTGTGTACAACAGACCAACAGTGTAAATCTCAAAGCCTGTTTCTTTTGCAGGGTGTTTTTTGCAGTTTGTGGTTTTTGTTGGTTTTGGTGGGTGTTTTTGTTGTTGTGGGTTTTTTTGTTTAAACTTTCCTAAGGTCTTTTATTTGTATTTTTTTAAATTGATCATGGAGACAGGTTAAATAGAAATAAACAGTAAGTCCTCTCCTTTAATTATTGCTTCATAAATTTGAGTCATCTGCTAGGTTTTATCAGCAATACAGCTGCCAGAGAAGAAAGGCCCATCAGCAGCTCACCTAATTTCAACTTCTGGCAATCTATCAAAGCATAAAACCATCTAGGTTACCCTTTATTATTCATGTTTATAAAACTGCAAAATTTTGAAAGCATAAACTTAAAAAGATCTAATCAGCCAATAAATTAATAGCCAAGTATAAAGCAAGGAAACAAAAACAGCAAATACAAGCTGAAATTTCTCTTTATACTCTTACCCAGTGTTCCACAAGGCTTGTTTTTATAAGTGCAGATATCATATCTGTTAAGGAGAAAAAAAAAGTAGATAAAATATGTCAGAGAATCAAATTTGTAAGATATTTTGTATATTTATCACATATCTGTATCATAGTTCAAGTTGTCAGACCGCAATCAGCTTAATTATGTGAAGCCAGCTGGTGTCAGCATTTTCTACACTGGTGTAAACCGCAAGCTGCAGTACACTCACAGCCACTGGCCTCAGTGGGACACCTGCCAGTAAAAAAAAAAAAAAAAAAAAAAGTGGATCTTTGTAATCACTGGCTCCATAAAGCAGTCTACCATGCTGTTACAAAGTTATAGCAGCATGTCTATAGACTGCTACTGATTCAAAACACTTTTACTTTTTGAACATACTGGAATCCTCTTACAGTCTCATACTTATCAACTAAACAATATTAATTGTAACTCCTACTATTTAAACTTTGATTCTAATTAAAAACTCTCTCTCAATTATTACACCAAAAATTATTAAAACAAAATCTTATGAACTGCTATTATAGTTTCCTTCTCATTATCTTCTAGTGATTATATGTGTCTTAAGAGTACACTGTAACAAGCTAAAATGAAAAACATATTTTTGCCATGTATTGGGTCTGGCTGAGATGGAGTTAACTTTCCCCACAGCAGCCCTCATAGTGCTGTGCTCTGTATTGGTAGCTAGAAAGGTGTGGATAACACACCAGGGTTTTGGCTACTGCTGAGCACTGCTCCCACAGCATCAAGGCTGCCTCTCCAACATTGCCCCCCTCACCAGTAGGCTGGGGGTGGGCAAGATCTTGGGAGGGGACACAGCCAGGACAGCTGACCCAAACTGACCAAAGGGGTATTCCATACCATATGACATCTGCTCAGCAATAAAAGCTGGGGGGGGCATTCGTTATTTATGTTTGTCTTCCAGAGCAACCACTATGTGTACTGAAGCCCTGCTTCCCGGGAAGTGGCCGAACATCGCCTGCTGATGGGAAGTAGAGAATAATTTCTTTTTGTTTTCCTTTGCTTCCATGCATGGCCTTTGCTTTTGCTTTTGATTTATTAAACTGCCTTTATCTTGACCCATGAGTTCTATTTCATCTTAATTTCTTTCCCCCCCGTCCTGCTGAGGAGGGGGAGTGATAGAGCGGCTTTGGTGGGCACCTGGCAGCCAGCCAGGGTCAACCCACCACAGTCCTTTTTGGTGCCCAACGTGGGGCATGAGACAACGGCAGTTTTGTATTAAGCGTGCTATAGCTATAGTAGTTATTAAGTGGCAAGCTCCTGTGCAGGTCATGGAGTTTGTTGGCTGCTCTGCTTATCTCTTTATTCTGCTGAGCTTGGGAACATGTTAGTACAAACAATGGCTCTGTGCTTTGCCCTGGCATTGATGGCCTTGCTGTGCTGGGGGAGCTATCTGGTGGAGAGGATGAGGGAATACACCTCCTTCTTCCTACCTGGGACTGATGTGGGTGGTTTTATTATGCAAGAGGCTCCTGAGGTCCTTGTTCCCCCTTATGTGAGCTGTTCAATACTACTAGTTAACACTGTTGGCATATTATGGGGTTTGTGGAATCTGGTCTCGTCCTGGTGTAAGAGGAGACAACTTTTGGGTGAGGCAATACTGAAATGTGCCCTGAGGCGGCCGGTCCCTGGGTGGCAGGGTGTGTGGAAGGACTTGGGCAGATTCCTAGGACGGTTATCACCTCCCATAACCTGGGACTTTACACCTGAACAGGCAAGCAACCCTGGCAAACTGATGCGCCACCTGATAGAAGGGTGCCTTGCCTACCCCAATGAAAACCAGCAGCTTCTAGCACTGTACTGGGGCCTGGCCTGTGCCTATCGAGCCACAGTTCAGTATTCTCAGAGGATTACGGTTGAGGCAGGGACCCAAACTGCATCTCAGGACACCATGGTTGAGATAGGCACCCAAACAACAACAACAACTACAGTAATTGCCCCAGTAGTGAAAAAGAAACAGTGGACAAGGAGAACAACGGGTCCATACACTCGATTAGTAAGGGAGGAGGAAGAAGAGGAAAGGTTTGATCAAGAAGCCAGTCCTTCGACAAAGAAATGGGAGGAAGGAATGAGAGAAATCAGACAGGAAGCAGAAACTACCCAGCCCCTGACCTCATCAGAGCTTCGAGACATGCAGAAAGATTACAGCCGCCAGCCAGGTGAGCGGATTGCTGCCTGGCTGCTCCGATGCTGGGATAGAGGGGCCGACAGTCAGCAATTGGAAGGTAAGGAAGCCCAACAGCTGGGATCCCTTGCTAGAAACCGGGGAATTGAGAGAGGAATTGGAAAAGAGGCAGCAATTTGCAGTCTCTGGAGACGGCTCCTCTCAAGTGTGAGGGCAAGATATCCATTCAAGGAAGATCTTGTGAACTCCCCAGGAAAGTGGACTACTGCAGATGAAGGCATCCAGTACCTGAGAGAATTAGCGGTGCTGGAAGTCATCTACAGTGATCTAGACGATGATGAGGTCTCCAAAGATCCAGAGGATGTCCTGTGCACACGGGCCATGGGGAGGAAGGTGATTCAAAGTGCCCCAGCATCATATTCTAACAGCTTGGCAGCGATGTATTGCCCAGATATGGATACACCAACTGTGGAGAGAGTGTCTTCTTGGCTCCAAAACTTTTGAAGAAAATCTCTGTCCCTCCTCATCCCTACAGGACAGCGCCTTGGCTGTCAGGGGCGCCCCAAGAAGTCAGTCCCCTCCTGCCCCGGTCAGAGGGAAAGGGAGCCCCAGACGCATGCCACATGGTGCACTCTGGTTCTTCCTGCGTGACCAGGGGGAGGACATGAGGAAGTGGGATGGTGAACCCACCTTTCAGCTGGAAGCCCGTGTACTTGAACTGAGAGGGAAGACTGCTGTCAAGGAGGGGTCACCCAAGAAGGCTGTCAGCATAGTTGCTGTAGAGACACAAGAAGGCAATCGGCGATCTCCCAGACAAAGAAGGACTGAAATCACCTCCCTTGATCCTGGTGAGGGGACTTCTGGTCTGGCACTGCAAGGGTCAGACAGTGAATACTCTGACCAGGAACAGGAAGAGAGGGTCCCTGCCTTCGGCCAGGAGGAGGAAAGGGATGACCAGGTGGGTATACTGGACTGTGTGGATTCGATGGCCTGGCACATCAGACCCGCCGAAGTATAAGGCTTTGGTAGACACTGGTGCACAGTGTACGCTGGTGCCATCAGGGTATAGGGGCATGGAACCCATCTGGATCTCTGGAGTGACAGGGGGATGCCAAGAATTGTCTGTATTGGAGGCTGAGGTGAGCTTAACAGGGGACAAGGGGCAAAAGCACCCCATTGTGACCGGCCCAGAGGCCCCTTGTATCCTTGGCATAGACTACCTCAGGAGAGGGTACTTCAAGGACCCAAAGGGGTACCCATGGGCTTTTGGTGTAGCCACTGTGAACACAGAGAAGATCAAACAGCTATCTACCCTGCCTGGCCTCTCGGAGGATCCCTTCGTTGTGGGATTGCTGCGAGTTGAAGAACAGCAGGTGCCAATTGCTACCAGGACAGTGAACCCGTGGCAATATCACATGAACTGAGACTCCCTGGCTCCCATCCATGAGCTGATTCATCAACTGGAGAGCCAAGGAGAGTGATCAGCAAGACTCACTCACCTTTCAGTAGTCCCATATGGCCAGTGCAAAAGTCTGACGGAGGGTGGAGGTTAACAGTAGACTATCGTGGTCTGAACGAAGTGACACCACCACTGAGTGCTGCTGTACCAGACATGCTAGAGCTCCAATATGAACTGCAGTCAAAGGCAGCCAAGTGGTATGCTACAATTGACATTGCCAATGCGTTTTTCTCAATTCCTTTGGCAGCAGAGTGCAGGCCACAGTTTGCTTTCACTTGGAGAGGTGTTCAATACACCTGGAATCGACTGCCCCAGGGGTGGAAGCACAGCCCTACCATTTGTCATGGACTGATCCAAACTGCACTGGAACAAGGTGATGCCCCTGAACATTTGCAATACATCGATGACATCATTGTGTGGGGCAACAAGGCAGAAGAAGTGTTTGAGAAGGGAAAAAGAGTGATTCAGATTCTTCTGAAAGCTGGTTTCACCATAAAGAAAAGCAAGGTCAAGGGACCTGCACAGGAGACTCAGTTCTTGGGAATAAAATGGCAGGATGGACGCCGTTATGTGCCTATGGATGTGGTCAACAAGATAGCAACTATGTCTCCACCAGCTAACAAGAAGGAAACACAAGCTTTCCTAGGCCTTGTGGGATTCTGGAGAATGCATATTCCGGGTTATACTCAGCTTGTGAGCCCTCTCTATCGAGTAACCCGAAAGAAGAACTATTTTGAGTGGGGCCTTGAGCAACAGCAAGCCTTTGAGCAGATCAAACAGGAGATAGCTCGTGAGGCAGCTCTTGGGCCTGTCCGGACAGGACCAGCTGTGCAAAATGTACTCTACACTGCAGCTGGGGAGCATGGTCTCACCTGGAGCCTCTGGCAGAAAACACCAGGAGAAACCCGAGGTCGACCATTAGGGTTTTGGAGCCGGGGGTATCGAGGATCAGAAGCCCACTACACCCCAACTGAAAAAGAGATACTAGCAGCATATGAGGGGGTTCGAGCCGCTTCAGAAGTTGTTGGTACAGAAGCATATCTCCTCTTGGCACCACGATTGCCCATGCTACACTGGATGTTCAAAGGAAACAGCCCCTCTACACATCACGCAACCAGCGCTACATGGAGTAAGTGGGTAGGGTTGATCACGCAACGAGCTCGACTGGGGAAGCCCAACCGCCCAGGAATCCTGGAAGAGATCATGGACTGGCCAGAAGGCAGAGATTTTGGAGCATTGCCTGAGGAGGTGGCTCATGCCCAAGAGGCACCACCACCATATAATGAGTTATCAGAAGATGAAAGGCGTTATGCTTTGTTTACTGATGGATCCTGTCGTATGGTAGGAAACCATCGGAAGTGGAAAGCTGCTGTGTGGAGTCCCACACGACAAGTCGTTGAGGCCACTGAAGGAGAAGGTGAGTCAAGTCAGTTTGCAGAAGTGAAAGCCATCCAACTAGCCCTAGAGATTGCTGAACGAGAAAAGCAGCCAGTACTCTATCTCTCTGCTGACTCCTGGATGGTGGCTAATGCCCTATGGGGTTGGCTACAGCAGTGAAAGAAGACCACTTGGCAGCACAGGGGTAAACCCATCTGGGCTGCTGCATTATGGCAGGACATTGCTGCCCAGGTAGAAAACATGGCTCTAAAGGTACGTCATGTAGATGCTCACATGCCCAAAAGCCGCGCCACTGAAGAACATCGAAATAATGAACTGTTTGCTGTTTGGAGAGGGGGAAGTAATCAAATCAGCATTCTTATATAAAATGTGTTGGAATATAATTAGGTTTTGTATGTCACAAATCTATAAGACAACACAGATACAGAGAGAAAGATTTTTTTTTACTGAACATTTCCTGCCTTTTACATATTTAAGGAAACAATCTTCTTATTTCTGCATTTAGGACAGAGCCTGAACCTAACCCTATTGAAGTTTCTGCAAAATTATTCCTCAAAGAAAGCAGACAGGGCTCAGGCTTATTTAGTGAGAAAACCCAAATTTGCCAAATTCCTTTAAAATATAGTTTAGAACTCAACACAAGGAAGTCTGTGCAATACACAGGAAGTATTGGTCTTCTAATTTTTTTTAATATACAATACTAATAGGAAAACACCAATAAAGTCATACATCCTTAGATAAAATGGATGTTTAAGAAGAAAGCCAGTTCCACTAAACAAGTAAAATGCTGTCACTGATTTCAGTGGAGCTGAAAATTTGCCCTTATGGTCTGAATCTGCTTACTCTCATACAGGTATGAATCTGAAGTTACTCCTCACATTTGGTTCAGTTTCACAAGGAACTGTGATAGGAGAGAGTGATATGAATTAAATCCCTTTTTTCTGTTACACTTTTGAAAAACAAAGACCATGGTATCCTTCTGTTTGTGCTGGGTAGCGAGTATTCTTCATTATGCATAGGCTAGTATTTGTAAGAAAATGTTATGATAATGAAACTTAAATTAGATAATAAAACTAAGGAAAATAAAATTATATTTTCTAATACACTAACTATTTTTGCAAGAACATACCCAGATAGTAATGGTATTCTAATTATGGCTTCATTAAGTATTCAAATTGTATAGGCAATAATAATTTCCTGTAAGGAGCATTCATACACTCTATTATTCCTCGGTTTAATAGGAAAAACGTCTAGGTTTTCAATGTCGAATGACTGACTTTACCTACATCATCTTCAAGCTCTTTTTTTTCTTTTTTTTTCCCCTTTCATATGGATGGTTTCTGTTTGTGATTTGTTTGAAAGCTCATATAATTTTTGTGTACTGAACTGTTCAATTCCATCATTTGCTTTTCTGTATGATTTAACCAAATCAGCCTAACTTGTCTTTTTTTGATTTTGACACCACTTCCTCTAACTTTATTTTGAATTTCCAAGAAATCCATTTAACCCACAGATGCTGGGTTCCAAAATGCAGGAGACTACAGAGTCAATACTTGCCAGATAGTAGCTTCAAGCCAAGAAACCCCTGAAATGACAAATCATCCAGATTACCCATTAGATTAGATAGGTCTAATTGCTATTTAAAAAAACAAACAAACAAACAAAAAAACCCACCACACAAAAAACCCACCCACCCACACACCACAAAAAACAACCACCACCACCAAAAAACCAAACCAAACCAAAGGTAAAGATGGATCATAGTTGTCACCAGGACCTTAGTAAATACTTCAGGAACCACAGACAACAAAAAGTTAAGTTCTCAAGCCAACAACGATCTCAACCAACCATTAAAAAAAGATAACAGTCACAAGGGTTATGCAAAAATGCAGTTTGCAAGATGTGAATATATTTTCTTTTTTATTCACTGACAGAATGTGTAAGAAGGCCACCACACAAAATTTGAATGTAAGAATACAAATATGCAGGTTGCAAAAAACCTCAGGATGAGATGGCAGCCTGTTCATTTTGAGACAGCAAAGTAAATCCTTTGCCCAAGTTGGAAGAGAAGATCATATGCCTCCTGATAAAGTGGGTGACCAGGCTGGGGAAGTGAAATGTGGAAAGAGGCAAGAAGCAAGATTGTTCATTACATGTGCATTCACACCCTGAATGGATCAGAAGCCATTTGATGAGGCAGATGGGGAAGAGGTTTGGGACTTCTGGACACACTTGCAGGGCTGCTGAAGAGCCACATCAGACAGGTGGGAAATGCATGATGGACGTACAGCTGTCACTGACAACTCCAACTGAAACATCAGCCAGAAGGAAACTGCAGAGATAGACTATTACCAAGTCAACAGGATGATCAAGAATTGGAGTGGTAATAGCTTCCTGTCATGCCATGAATCAAATAGGAAGTGTTAGTGTGCCCCTCCAAGGGCTCTGCCAAAGGAAAAACTTCTAGTCTTTTTTGACAGGATATGAGCATGCCCCATGCTAAAATATACATGTAGATATATCTATATCACTGAATTAAACAGTGAAAGGGACCACTCCTCAACACTGAAATTCTATTATCTGTATTATCAAACTGTTTTAAAAGTCCATCAAATTGTTAAAAGAAAAAAAGGTCCCTTGCACAGATTTGGCCCATGACAACAACTAATCTCAAAGAATTCCCAGGAAAATTTCAGAAGGTGGCCACACACAATTATCAACAGGCAAAACATATGCAGCTACTCTGTTCTGGAGAAGTCAGCTTATTAATGTGGAAACAAGAACTTCTGTGCCAGCTTTCCTCAGTGCAATAAAACAGTCACAGACATGTTTGTTTAATTTATTAGCATAGATGTAAGCTACAGACTATCTCTTGAAGAAGCCTCAGTTATCTACAAATTTGACTTGCAGAAAAATCCCTTTCCTTTGCAAATCTGATGAGTAGTATGATCTGGATCACTTGAGTAGAACACTTAAGTCACATATATAAGAAAGATGGGTTCTCTGTAAATACTGTAAGCACTGTTCCATCTTGTCAGATAACTTATTTGCAGCTACAGCCAATCCCAGATGCCTTAGGGGAAGACAGATGTTTCTCTCCCATCTAGCTGTACTTTTAGGGAAGGGAGAAAGGATTCTTCCTGATCTCTGCAATCTGTCAGCTTGTGGGCCTAATACATGTAGTTGTGCAACTATGAAGTTCACACAAAGTTCTATGTAAGAAAGTGTGTTCCCTCTATTAAAAAAGAGAGACACACAAATTCACAGATTTGAAGGCTAGAAAGCATCACAATGATTCAATCATGCCTCCACCCACTCCTAGCATAAAAAGGTAAATAATTTATTCTAGAAGCTACATAGGATAAAAAGCTGTTCCTTAAAAGCTATTTAATCTCACATTAAGAGTTGTTCTCAACATAAGAATTTGAGAACATCTATACTAGGTTATCTGGTTCATCTGCCTTTCCCCTCAACAGCAGTCATTTGTGAGTGCTTACAGGGATAACAGGACAGCAGACTGATACCTTCCCTGATACAACCTCCCAGCTCTGTGGCTTAGGGAACTTCAGAGGCAGAGTTTGCATCTTAGTATTTAATTGATTTTTCTTCTGTTTTCAGCACTTAGTTAATTCTTCTTCAATCTAAAAGAAATTAATTTCAGTGTCCATCTGGGGGATGTTGTTATGCTTTATCAGCAAAATTGAGTCCCTCTGTCCCAGTAGAGATCTCTCTCATGCTGAAGTAATTTTTATTTTCTCTTAAATCAGATGGATAAATTGAACTTTGTCCGTGTCACACCACTACAATGTGGCCTTTCTGCCGCCTTCCTTTGAGCTCTAGGGCTTTTTAAACTTTCTGAAGCATATTTGTATTACAATTCAAAAAGTTGTTCTAATAGTGGTATTAACAATAGTAGATACAAAGGCAAAATGAATGACCTCTTCTAACATGATAATCTGTATTTATACATTCAAGGATAACGTTGCCCTTTTCACCAGTTTGATTATGTGAAATTGCCCATTAAAGGAAAAGTCTCTATAAAGCACTGTTATTACTAGCTATGTGTTACTGGAAACGTCCACTGTGCCAGAAAGAAGGACTATCTGCATCAAGTTAACCCCACTGAGGTAGCAATATACCTGTAACAGGATTGGAAACATACATGAATACTAGCATTGGATACACTTTAAAGAATTTAACTAATCAACAGAAATAAAATATATGCTGTGGGTTACTCAAGTATGATAAATGAAGAAAGCATAAAAACTTATTAGAAATGCAAACTGTTCAAAACCAGTATGAATCACAAGCTACTTATAAACACATAAACCTACTATAAAAATCACCTGAAAGCTACCTCTCCAATATGCCTGAGTAATATTTCAGCTAGATATAGACAGAAATACCTGAGGCTTTTGAAGGAGTATTTTTTAATGAAAGAGTTTAGGAAACAAATATATATATATATATATATATATATATATATAATCACAGCAAATTGCTGAAAAAAACCTACCAAGATGGCTGGAATATAAACGTAAAAAGTACATGAATGTAAGAAAATTCAGGCTAGACAAAGCCAACAAATAGGTATGACTGGACATAAAGCTCTTCATAACTTTGAGATGGTTGAACACATACTTCATATATATATAATACTACAGGATTTGCTGATTAACCTACTTTAAAAGGTTGTCAGAAAACAAAATAAAGCCTAAGAACTGGTTCTGTCCTGACTAAGAGGAAACAGAGCTAACTACTACAAATTCTTAGGAGTTCATTTTTAGAAAACATTTCCAAATATATTATCCCTGAAAGGAAGGTTTTGTTTTTCACTTGTTTGAAACCAAATCTTACTTTTTGACACTTGCTTTTTATTATCATATGCTTTGACAATAAGCTATTCAAATAAGGACTGTCCCTTTCATACACCCTTGCTCAATGATAAACATAACTGGTTCATTAGAATTTGAATTTTTTTACTTTTTTTTATTCTTCATGCTATGCAACATGATTTATGTATGCACCCAATCATATATATCTTATACTTGAATAAGTGTTAAAAGGTCAGTCAAAAAAAAACTATTTTAAAAAAATTAAGTTAACCCAGTTCTAACACCTAGAACTATAAACTGAACTACTGCTAAATCAAACAAATCTCAGACTTCCCTTAAAGGGATCAAAAACCTCAAACTATCTGACAATTCCAACTTCTATTTCTAAATTATGGAAAATAAAAATGAAAAAACAGTCAGTAGCTTGTAGTTTCACCATATTCTTTTGCATATATATACTTGGCTATGATAAAAAAGTGGTTATTTTGCAAGTGCAGACAATGTCACTAATGCTAGAGAATTGTATGGAAAAAATAGTTATAAAACAAATACTGACTTTTGGTCCGATTTTATAAAAAACTTTTTATCATAATTCTTCAACAGTTCACCACTTTTAAGATAATTTGGTCATTCATTAGATTTGCACAGGTTACAAACAGCAATACTCTTTATAACACAATACTTTTTGATGTCTTTCTAAAAGCTTTACTACAGCATATGCTTAGCCTTACAGAAAGTGGTACACCACAACAGCATTCTGCCTTAAAATAAAGTACATGTCTTATTTGGGTTTTTCCTCAAAAACCTCAAACCAAAAAGAGCTGTTTAAACCAAGGAAGGAAAAGCATAATATACATGTTGCACATCACTCAACAGAAATAGCTTTTTCTATTATTAGTTTTCCATGTCTTTAAAACTGCCACAGACAACCAAAGTCTGGTTCTATTGGACTTTCTTCTGATACTTAACTTGGGTGGATAAATGAAATTGAGTTATAGCTAGAAAAACTATTACTGCTATAAGTTCTAATTCTCCCAATTTATATGAAAAGAAAAATTTTAAATAATTGCACTGTAGATGAAACATTTAAATACTACTCTTTCTAAACTGCAAATGCAGTCAGAACAGTAAAAATAAATTCTGTTCTGAAACAAGTTTTTTTAATGCTGTCATTTGTCTTCATCAATTTTGGCAATGTAACATTAGAATAGCAGTTGCAAATTTACCATAATCAGTAGTATTATTGGTGCATTTAGGACATATGTACAAAGCTGATTTTGAGATTATGATTTAATAAAAGATTCTTTCAACACAAATTCCACCCCTAGAGTGTCTAAAAATTTTTTTTAACTAAGTTCATGAAAAATATGAGGCTTTTCTTCAACACTATCTTGATGTGTCATGTGAGCATATAGTAGAGCTATTGCAAAAGATAGTAATTACATGAAAATAAAGTACTTCATAGATGAGTTTGTAAACAAAAATAGTTCTAAAGACAAGATGAAGAACCCGAGACAGTTCTCAGCTTGAGACACACCCTAGGCCATGATACACCATTTCAAATCACTGTTAAAATTAATCATTCCAAAAATCGGAAGACTAGCTGTAAAGTCTTGTGATTTTAAGAAATACATTCAGACTTTTTAGTCATTTTCTGCTTTCTAAGACTATCTGTATTTATGTACATTTTTGGCACTTTTCAAGGTTTACTCTACAGTCATCCAGACTAAAAGCTTCCTTTTCCAATGTAAGCCATGATATAGCAACATATCCTTACCAGCTACAGCAAATATAACGTGAAGATAATAAAAAAAATGGAAAGTACTGAATAACAAGTGCTACAAACTGTTAGATCGCGATCTAGTTAAGTATCCAAGACAGAAACTTAACAGGACAATGTCAGTATTCTGCTAGTATATAAAAAAAATACTCTAATAGCACCAATACTGCTGACTGGTTCAGATATGACACTTATCGCTGAGCAGTCTTTATTCCTTTAAAAGTAGTATTTCATGGATTAAAATTAGGTAGTGTAAAAATACAGACAACTCCTTGCTGTCCACTGACATATTGTTAACATCATTTGAAACTCTGGAAAAGACAAAATACTTCCCTGTGCTCTTCTAATCAGAACCTTTCTGCAGATCATACATGACTACAAAGAAAGAATCAGCTCAATCACAATATCACGAGGGCAAATGAACATTCTACAAACTCATTAGACTATTTTAGTTGACAATGTAGATTCTACAATTACTCTAGAGACAGCCTTATAAGCAAACTCTAGCACTAAAGAAACAGCCAGGCACTTGTGGTTCCAAAACCTGCCCCCTTGCAGGCTTCAGACTAGCAGTGTCACTTCACACTCTGCTCTGCCTTGATTTCTCTGTCATTAGAAGTTATTTCTTCCTTTTTTCTATTCTGTATCCAAAATGTACAGGCTTGCTGCTTTAACTCATTCCTCCCCTCCTCCATGTACTTTCTTTTGTGATCCTCAGTGAACATAAGTTCCAGCAGTTCTCTCTCCACAGCTTTAAAATTACCAGAGATTGATTGATGGCTCAAGCTATCATCAACTAGCTTCTACAAATAGGCCTATCCTACTATAAAAATAATTTTGAGGGATATCAACACAGCAGTCATAGCAGCATCAATAGGTTCAGCCTAGACTAGCTACCCAAAGATCCATCTTGCTTCTTTCCATTTTTACACCCTGCACCAAGTTCTGTGCTTCTGCATTTAGTGTCAGCACCCAAGCTAGCTAGAGGTTTGAGTATGTCTTCGGTATATTGAAATCACTTTACTGATAGCAGTACAGATAGCATAAGACATCATACAGAAGAAGCTCCAGGCCTTCTAGCAGTTTTAGCCCAATCTTAGATGAATCCATTGTTCTTCTTCAGAACATGTTAATTCTATTTCAAGCTAGGTTTTAGGTCCCCTTCAACACTGAGACTCCTCAACCAGGCATCTTTCAACAAAATCATTATAAAAACCCTTTCTCAGAACAAACCCTATGTGGAAGTCAAAATTGTAGAATTTTGAAAATTATGATAGTAAGGCACAAGACTTGCAAGCTGGAGACTGTGAACCCATAAAAATAATCAGAGTTTAAATCTAGCTGAACTACAAGGAGTGTTTCAAAGCTTTTCTGTGGCATATCTAATTTTCTTTCCATGGGATAGCTCCTGATCCACAGTAAAATTATTTATACTAGTGCATCAGAAATGTAGAACTACCCACCTGAGTGACAATCATGACTTCATAACCAAAGACAATTGAGGATTTGCACTGTCACCAGAATGTAGGTAACACTTAACTTGCTGTATTCTATTCCTCAAAAGTGGTTCCATAGTTTTATTGCATTCTCAGTACCTAGCCAAAATTTAGATGGAGGTATATGGATGTGATTAGCTAAAGCTGGCTTAGAGACTAGAACAGAAATTTCTGCATATCTACTCCAAGTACACTGCTAATAATTTTTGTATCAAGTGCATTCGGGAAAAGTCTGGCAACTAATACATAAAGCCTTTGTTCAAAGGACATTCACTCAGAGCAGCTTGTAGGGCAATGCTTTTTGGAGTGTTCTAATGCAAGAGAGTCTAGGAAGACTAGCAAAACTAATTACATAGGCGTGGTTGGGGGCATCCTGCCACACAGCAGAAAATATATTATGCTAAATCATTTATAGGAAGCCACTAGTCTAGACCTCTGGCAGGAGGGAAACACAGCTAGCAGCTATGATTACTAACCAAGTTTTAGTTCTGTTGTACAGAAATAAGTGAGATAAATTATAGCAATAACAGATTGCAACTATAAGTTTTGTTGTGGATATAGCCTTTCTTTCTTTTCTAACTTTCTGTATATTGTAAACGATTATTTTACAAGTCTGAGATCACACATGTCTTTATCCACAAAATGTCTACTTTATCCCATATACAGCATGAGTAAGGGCAGATAAAAGGCTTGGTACTAAAGGTAGTTTGTAAAGAGTAGCAGTTCATTAGTATGACAGACCACACCTGGTACAAAAATAAGAACATAAGTGCAACATGGGCCAGACGAAAGGTTCCGCTATCCCAGTAGCCTGCCTTCACAATGCCCTAAGAGAATGCCCAAGAAAGAATAACACTAGTGCAAGCATAAAGTGGCAATTACCCAATACTCTCCTCAACTTCAACTATTTTGAGCTCAGATTTTTTTTGAGACTGATGTGCTTCTGGGTATTTAGTAACTCTCAATGCATTTTTCTTCTGTGAAATTACCCATCCGACCATTCAACCAATGCAAATGTCAAGCTTTATGAAGTGACCTGCTGTATTGCGTCAAGCTGAGATGGAGTTAATTTTCCCCACAGCAGCCCTCATAGTGCTGTGCTCTGTATTGGTAGCTAGAAAGGTGTGGATAACACACCAGGGTTTTGGCTACTGCTGAGCACTGCTCTCACAGCATCAAGGCTGCCTCTCCAACATTGCCCCCCTCACCAGTAGGCTGGGGGTGGGCAAGATCTTGGGAGGGGACACAGCCAGGACAGCTGACCCAAACTGACCAAAGGGATATTCCATACCATATGACGTCTGCTCAGTATAAAAGCTAGGAGGAGGAGAAGGAAAGGGGGGCATTTGTTTATTTACGTTTGTCTTCCGATGCAACCGCTACGCATACTGAAGCCCTGCTTCCCAGGAAGTGGCCGAACATCGCCTGCTGATGGGAAGTAGAGAATAAAATCTTTTGTTTTCCTTTGCTTTCGCGCACGACCTTTGCTTCTGCTTTATTAAACTGCCCTTATCTCGACCTACGAGCCTTTCGTTTTATTTTCTCCCCCTGTCCAGTTGAGGAGGGGGAGTGATAGAGCGGCTTTGGTGGGCACCTGGCAGCCAGCCAGGGTCAACCCACCACAGTCCTTTTTGGTGCCCAACGTGGGGCTCGAGACAACGGCAGTTTTGTATTAAGCGTGCTATAGCTATAGTAGTTATTAAGTGGCAAGCTCCTGTGCAGGTCATGGAGTTTGTTGGCTGCTCTGCTTATCTCTTTATTCTGCTGAGCTTGGGAACATGTTAGTACAAACAATGGCTCTGTGCTTTGCCCTGGCATTGATGGCCTTGCTGTGCTGGGGGAGCTATCTGGTGGAGAGGATGAGGGAATACACCTCCTTCTTCCTACCTGGGACTGATGTGGATGGTTTTATTATGCAAGAGGCTCCTGAGGTCCTTGTTCCCCCTTATGTGAGCTGTTCAATACTACTAGTTAACACTGTTGGCATATTATGGGGTTTGTGGAATCTGGTCTCGTCCTGGTGTAAGAGGAGACAACTTTTGGGTGAGGCAATACTGAAATGTGCCCTGAGGCGGCCGGTCCCTGGGTGGCAGGGTGTGTGGAAGGACTTGGGCAGATTCCTAGGACGGTTATCACCTCCCATAACCTGGGACTTTACACCTGAACAGGCAAGCAACCCTGGCAAACTGATGCGCCACCTGATAGAAGGGTGCCTTGCCTACCCCAATGAAAACCAGCAGCTTCTAGCACTGTACTGGGGCCTGGCCTGTGCCTATCGAGCCACAGTTCAGTATTCTCAGAGGATTATAGTTGAGGCAGGGACCCAAACTGCATCTGAGAATGCCATGGTTGAGATAGTGTGGTGGGTTGACCCTGGCTGGATGCCAGGTGCCCACCAAAGCCGCTCTATCACTCCCCTCCTCAACTGGACAGGGGGAGAGAAAATAAAACGAAAGGCTCGTGGGTCGAGATAAGGACAGGGAGATCACTCACCAATTACCGTCACGGGCAAAACAGACTCGACTTGGGGAAAAATTAGTTTAATTTATTGCTAGTCAAATTAGAGCAGGATAATGAGAAATAAAACCAAATCTTAAAACACCTTCCCCCCACCCCTCCCTTCTTCCCAGGCTTAACTTTACTCCTTATTTTCTCTACCTCCTCCCCCCGAGCAGTGCAGGGGGACGGGGAATGGGGGTTGTGGTCAGTTCATCACTTGTTGTTTCTGCCGCTCCTTCCTCCTCAGGGGGAGGAGGACTCATGCTCTTCCCCTGCTCTAGTGTGGGGTCCCTCCCACGGGAGACAGTCCTTCATGAACTTCTCCAACGGGAGTCCTTCCCATGGGCTGCAGTTCTTCACAAACTGATCCAGCATGGGTCCTTTCCATGGGGTGCAGTCCTTCAGGAACAGACTGCTCCAGTGTGGGTCCCCCGCGGGGTCACAAGTCCTGCCAGCAAACCTGCTTCAGCATGGGCTCCTCTCTCCACGGGGCCACAGGTCCTGCCAGGAGCCTGCTCCAGCGCGGGCTTCCCACAGGGTCACAGCCTCCTTCGGGCACATCTGCCTGCTCTGGCGTGGGGTCCTCCATGGGCTGCAGGTGGATATCTGCTCCCCCGTGGACCTCCATGGGCTGCAGGGGGACAGCCTGCCTCACCATGGTCTTCACCAGGGGCTGCAGGGGAATCTCTCTCTGCTCCGGCGCTTGGAGCACCTCCTCCCCCTCCTTCTTCCCTGACCTTGGTGCTTGCAGAGCTGTTTCTCTCACATCTTCTCACTCCGCTCTCTCTGGCTGCAACTGCTACTCCCCTGTAACTTCTTTTCCCCTTCTTAAATATGTTATCCCAGAGGCGCTACCACCATCGCTGATTGGCTCGGCCTTGGCCAGCGGTGGGTCCATCTTGGAGCCGGCTGGCATTGGCTCTATCGGACACAGGGGAAGCTTCCAGCAGCTTCTCACAGAAGCCACCCCTGTAGCCACCCCCCCCCCCCCAAACCTTGCCACGCAAACCCAATACAGATAGGCACCCAAACAACAACAACAACTACAGTAATTGCCCCAGTAGTGAAAAAGAAACAGTGGACAAGGAGAACAACGGGTCCATACCCTCGATTAGTAAGGGAGGAGGAAGAAGAGGAAAGGTTTGTTCAAGAAGCCAGTCCTTCGACAAAGAAATGGGAGGAAGGAATGAGAGAAATCAGACAGGAAGCAGAAACTACCCAGCCCCTGACCTCATCAGAACTTCGAGACATGCGGAAAGATTATAGCCGCCAGCCAGGTGAGCGGATTGCTGCCTGGCTGCTCCGATGCTGGGATAGAGGGGCCGACAGTCAGCAATTGGAAGGTAAGGAAGCCCAACAGCTGGGATACAAATTTAGCAGAAGCCACTTGGCTGGTTAACCCCAGAGGATCTGCTAACCATCCTGGTCCTGCCCAAACAAAACCCTTACATACTGTGGGAGGAGATAAGGTCCTCGTAGTGCACATGGGGAAGTGGCTGGGGAAGGCAGTGTGGATTGCTCCTCCCATGGGAAAAGGCAAACCCATTCGTGGGATTGTCTTTGCTCAAGGACCTGGGTGCACTTGGCGGGTAATGCGGAAGGATGGGGAGACCCGGTGTGTGCCTCAAGGGGATTTAACCTTGGGGGAAAAATAATCTGTGATGTGAGTTGTATGTTGTAGGAAGTAATGCAGCAGGAATGACCTGAACTAACGAAGAGTGAGTTTCACAAGGAACAAGATGAGTGCAATGATGACTGAAACCAAGCCAGTGTTGGTGCTCAACAATCAAACATACTGCTTCTCCTGTCCTGAACGCCCATCTTGACAGACGGGGCCCAAGTCATAGCCTGTTTGTGAACATCTGGAGGAGTGCAAGAAGCCCATGGAATAGGAGAGTAATATCTCTCTGTTAAAGGACAGAAGATAGTAGTTAATGAGAATGTATAAATCTGTATGTTGGGTATAAAGATGGTTTAAGTATGTAGTTTAAGTCGTAAGTGTTGGTAAGAAGGGATTTCAGTAGTGAGAATTAAATACAATGGGATGGTTAGAAGATATATATATATATATGTGTGTATTAAATTATGTGGGACCTGAGCATGACGCAAATGGTATGGAATAAGGGGTGGAGATTGTATTGGGTCTGGCTGGGACGGAGTTAACTTTCCCCACAGCAGCCCTCATAGTGCTGTGCTCTGTATTGGTAGCTAGAAAGGTGTGGATAACACACCAGGGTTTTGGCTACTGCTGAGCACTGCTCCCACAGCATCAAGGCTGCCTCTCCAACATTGCCCCCCTCACCAGTAGGCTGGGGGTGGGCAAGATCTTGGGAGGGGACAGAGCCAGGACAGCTGACCCAAACTGACCAAAGGGGTATTCCATACCATATGACATCTGCTCAGTATAAAAGCTAGGGGGAGGAGGAGGAAGGGGGGGCATTTGTTATTAAGGCATTTATCTTCCAGAGCAACTGCTATGCGTACTGAAGCCCTGCTTCCCGGGAAGCGGCTGAACATCGCCTGCTGATGGGAAGTAGAGAATAAAATCTTTTGTTTTCCTTTGCTTTCACATGCGACCTTTGCTTCTGCTTTATTAAACTGCCCTTATCTCGACCCACGAGCCTTTCGTTTTATTTTCTCCCCCTGTCCAGTTGAGGAGGGGGAGTGATAGAGCAGCTTTGGTGGGCATCTGGCATCCAGCCAGGGTCAACCCACCACACCTGCCAAGGAGTTTCAATATCAACTAACTCTTGCATAAGTGGCTGCCTCCCTTCTCCTTGTTTTGAGCCTCTCTTCTGCTAAATTTATTGGGCAGTCCCTAGTTCTTGTACTGAAAGAGACAATGAACAACTGTTCCTTATTCATGTCCTCCATACCATTTGTAACTTTGCAGACCACTATAATATCCTCCCAAATTTGACTTTTCCAAATTTTGGACTCCTCCAAGTAAGAGTCCTTACCTTAAGTCATTCCTTGTGAAGAAAGTCCTGTATTTTTTGATCATTCTTGCTTCTCTTTTCCAAATCTTTTCCAATTCTCCTAAAACCTTTTCAGATAAGAGGGTCAGAATGACACAAACTATTCAAGATGTAGGCATATCATGCCTAGTTTACTCAATGGCATAAGGTTCTTTATTCTTTTCCCAATAATTGTTAATACTTAATTTGCTGGATTAACAACACATTTTATATGTAGCCCAAATCTTTTCAGTAAAATCATAATATTATCTTGGATTTTTGTAGCAGCTTTGTGCTAGTGCTAATGCAGAAAGAATTAAAAGAGAACAGAAAAGCAGTGATTTATTTTTTTTTTTTCCCCCTGTTACTTCTGGTTGATATTTTTACAAAAAGTCCTGGAAAAAGGACCGAAACTCTTAAGCATGTAGCATTACAACTTATTTTTCCTGAACATGAGAATAATATGCCCTGTGCTTTGGCCCAATTAAACAATCACAAAGTATTTGGGTAATAAGAGAGTTGTATTTACATAGAGAGCTAAATTTCAGTAGCTTAACATGGTATTTAAAAGTTCTTCAGTCAATGGAATAAAAAAATCTATTTGCTGACTTCTTTTTAAGGTAAAAAAGAAAGGCAATCATCACTCCATTCAAATGATTTTAACCCTGATGAATGATAAAACCCCAACTAGTATCAAAAGGAATTTTTGCTTTAACAGTAAACTCAAAACAATCTATTTTACAAGTTCAGTGCTTGTTTCTATAAGCATGTGTTACAATAAATTAAAATAAAGGATTTCTCCTCTTCAAGAAATGACAGCAACTAATTTAATTGCCAGTGCTTAAAGGACAATACAAAGCCAATCAAGTGCTGGACATCTGTAGTAGTTCTCCAGATGACATGCACAAACTCTATTAAAACAGGCTGCTGTGTTCAACAGCTAACAAATTTTGAAGCTAATTTTGTAGACTGCCTGTGAACTGAGAGGAAGAGAAATGTACAGTGACAGAATGAAACAGAGGCAGAAGCAATGATTGTTGTAACAAAGATAAGTTTAAAAGAAGTGAACAGAGAATAAGTCTACAAGAGGAATAACATGACTGAGATCTTGTCCAAGTTTGTGACAGTGCATCTACCCAAGGGTCCTGTCATGTTAAGACCAAAAGGAACTTAATTTTTGTTGGGGTTTTTTTTGGTTGGTTTTTTTGGTTTTTTTTTTTAAATGTGCTGGCAAATGAAATACCTGCACCAGTCTGATCTCTGAAGTCTGTCTGTATCAAAAAGTAGAACTCATGTTTCCAATCCAAAAATCCATGTAGATCTTTGTTTTATTTTATTCTCAATAACCAATACACAGCAAGAAGAAATATTTGCTCTGTTCAAGACAAGAAAATGCCTGTGGCATACATTATCACTTTCTGTCTAGCTTATTTATTTTTTTAAAAATCTTTTTAATGACAGCTGCAACCAACTTGTGAATGAATGGCCAAATACCATGAAAACAGTAACTTATTTTACAACAGTGGCTCTTCACAAACCACATTATTCTTATGTATACAAGTTGGGATTAGTTAACAGTGTCTATCAAGACTGTCTGCACACATACATACTTAGTTCCCCATACCTTAAAGAATGTAAGAGCGGAACAGGTGTAACTTTTTTTTAGTACTTTCGCCAGTAAAGAATCCCAGAAGACTCAATAGTAGCTGGGAAAGAAAATGTGCTGCAGCAACAGTGATGTGTCTTGCAAAGGGATGCACTTGTCAGATTCCTTTCTATGTGCATGAATTCTTCAAACTAAGCTATTAATTCCATATTAAAACTACCTGATTGTCAAAAGGAATTCCTCACTGATTCCATAGTTCTTTTTATCTTCCATACCTTATTCAAGTCTTAATTTTGTAAACTAGCCTTTCAAAGCTAACCTATCTTGAAGTGGGAAAATAAATTCCTTTTCAGTACTTTTATTAAGCCCACTAAGCATTTACCCACTTTAAAAAAAAAAAACCAAACCCAAACACACACATCTGCAGTTGTATTTCTGAAACTAGTTTGGTTTCCTCTACAAACATTATGAAAGAATAACTCCATTATTTTTTGAATGGACAGACTAGTCCTTTGTATTAAAAGTGAGTGACCTGAACTTATGGTTTTTTTATTTTTACCACATACTGAATATTAGCATGAGACTATTCAAATAATTATTCCCTCAAGTCTTATAAAATTTTAAATGCTGAGCAGAAATTTTGAATAGCTATAAAGAGAACCTTTTTCCCCATGAGGGCAGTCAAGCAGTAAAGCGGGTTGCCCAAACAGGTTGTGCAAGACTTGATTGGATAAAGCCTTGTGCAACCTGGTCTGATCTCATAGCTCACCCTGCTTAGAGCAGGACATTGGATTAAAGACCTCCAGAGGTCCCTTCCAACCTCAATCCCATAGGATCTAAGTAGGTGTTATCTGAAAATCTTCAAAATGTTTATTTAATAATCATGGAATAATAAAAATGACATTTTAATACAACTCTTCAGAATATTCATTGAAAAGGAAAGTAAAATGTATACCCAAAATGGAAGCTTCATTACAGCCATAGTAATCATAGTCTAAATATTTTATCTATATAGAAAACAGGAAAAAAGAGTCTCCCTGATCCATCCCACTGAGTTGGAACAGTTGTACATCTTACTAACAACTCCACATGAAACCTCTTGGACCACATTCCCCAATTAGTTGACTGTTAAGATTTAAAGTGCCTGATGTTATCCTGTAAAAACCATTCTCTTCTGCAATGCCAACACAACTGCCTAAAACACTAACTGTAAGAAATCCAAGAAATTCTTCAAGTTGAAAGAAGAAATAAATATGCCTTATTTTTTCCAGCTCAGTAAGTTTTGGCAATTAATGAACTACCATAATAAATAAATGCAAGTAACTACCATAAGATCTGCAAACAAGAAAAGTTAACGTCCAATAAAACATTTCTACTCTCCATTGTGGCTGAAAAAGAGGGAGAATTTTATTGTTCTTAAATCACAAAATTATCTTATTTACATAGATCAGAGTTAGTGAATCGAAACACTAACTTCCACCCGAATTATACAGAAATAAGACTCAATATAGAAGTTTAATAAAGTAAGGATGCCTAGAAGGAGGTTGGATAACATGCAGAAGATACTGGTATTTGATCCCCCCCCAATGTATTAACTTTAATTTCTGTTGTGCAAAATAGTCTGGTTCTTAATTCTTTCAGTTTTAGTTAATTTAGTGTCTCTATTAATGTTAAGTGTGGTTTTATTCAATAAATACAAGTCATTTACAAATGTAAATATTTTAATCAAATTCCCACTTTTGCTTGGAAGAACTTGTAAAAGCCTAAAGCAAAAAATCTGAAGTAAAAAATTATTTTTCTCAATTAGTAAAAAATTTAAAAATATTAAGATTAATAAATTTAAGTTCTAGAGCTACTTAAAAGAATGTGCAGATAGAGTTTCCTTCCAGTAATCCAGGGAGAGATACCAAATTCAGTGGTGCAAAGGCTACAAAGAAGAGCTATACATTTCAGTGAAGTTACTACCCCCCTAGTATAGCACCATACTATTTAGAATCCCCTTTTTAAGAAGGGTCATGTACAGGAACAAAGATTTTTGGATTGCCAAGCAATCCATTTGACTCAAGACTTAACCAAAAAAATAATTGCAAAACATCACAATTCTCCTGACCAATTGCATCTCTTACTATTGCTACTGTTTGCTGCTAATTTTTTTAACCACTAAATAATTAACAATCTTAGCCAAAATATGACTAAAATGGAACAGTTTCAAAATCAATCTTGGTTAAGCCACTTTCATGGCTTAACATTGCATTTCACACATCTGAAAAAATCCTTGGTTTTGCTAGCGTTGGGAGTACAATTTCTTGTTCTTTAGTGTTTCCAAACATTGTTCAGGATTGCTTAACATATCTCACTCCACTTTGGCAGGTGGTTGAGAGCGCTCATAGGGTTGACATTTCTTCTGAAAGAATCTGGACAATGAATATTTGTCATCATTACTTATGACCTCCCAATTTTGAAGCAGGACTAACTATCCTAAAATTACAATATAAGCAAATAACTTTCATTACAGCTAAATTAATGTGCAAGCTAAAGAACTGCCTGTACCTCTTTTTCCCATTTATCCAATCACTTAGGACTCCCTTTTTCAAGCTGCCAAGAGTAATAAATGAGAGATTTGCCATGGGTGTGGCTGAAGCCTTCCAAAACTAATACAAGACTCAGGTATCAAAGATCATTAATATGTTTGTGCAGTCTGATTGCTAAAAACAATATCAGTTACTCTGACAGCTTTTGTAATACGCACACATATCTTCCTCTACCTGGAAAGACACTAATGATAAAGTTCAAGTAAGCCACAGAGAATTGTCCTGAATGGTAACTATGTTCTGAGAGATAATACAAAAACTTCCAATTCCAAAAAAATGTCACAATGATTGCTCATTAACTGAAAAATAGAGTGGTGAGTGCACGTGTGTAGAAGCATCCTTTTTCTGCAGTATCTAGAACACACTGTATCTTCCTAGCAAGCTGCATACCACATGGACAAAGACTTACAGAGTAGCAGTAAACTGTCAAAACTCCAAGTACTCGTGTAGGTATCCATTCAAAACGATTATGGGCTTAAGCTGTGGGGGCATTTTCAGGATAATCTGTTGGACCAGTAAGGCTTGTGCAAAAGAGCAAGTAATTAACTTATTTATTTCAAGTCACACATGAAGATTCCTTTAAGAAATTTAGGAGAAAGAAAACAAGCAATTTTCTTCTAGATGAAAAAAAAAATCTAAAAAATAAAAATCTAGAAATAGAACCTAAAAAAAAAATATCTAGAGAAAGATGGGTCTTCTACTATCCAATCTGGAGAAAAAAAGTTGTGACTGGTAGTGCGTTAAAAGGGCATTACAACAGCAGAGGACACAAACCAGTGATTCTGCTTTCAAAGTCACCACAGAAAGAAACTTGGTTCTGGGAGGATCTACTCCTCAGTGCTCATCACCATATCACAGATCAGGTATCACCAACCCTGAGGACACTGATAACTGATGGCTTTTACTAAACCAGCTATGGGTTGCTAGTTGAGAATGTATCACAGGTATCAGAACCAAAGTGCCACAAAACATCAGAGGGACACATTGTAAATTGCATTCTATCTGGGAAGCTGAGTAGGATTTATCTTTTCATTTTACCAGATCCCAAGGAAAAGGAAAAGCCTCACACTCTGTGAATAAAGTTCCTTCCTTAGAGTAAAACAAATGCAGGAGAAATAGCAGAAGATGCCTGTTCAGCATAAGCTAGTATTGTTTTCTGCTTTAAGGAAGCTCTCACTGAATACTATAAAAAGCCTAAGATTGACTTGTATTTTTTTCTGTCTTCTCAAAAAAATAAAATAATACTTAGGATGTGTCCAAAAATGCCATTTCAAATCCATATCATTAAACTGAATGAACTGCATTACAAGAAGGGTGAATTTCAAACCCTGGAACTTATTTCCATCCAAACTAGCTAAATCCTCTTACCATAGAAACGGGAGAAAAGGTATGAAGATTGTGTGGTTTTGTTTTTCAGTGACCAGGCTGCATAAAACCAGAAAAAGCTAGACTACCCTAATCTGCTATATAAAAGGCTAAAAGAAAAAGCACATGGTGTGCAAATCTATGGATCATATAGAAGTTCTGTGTCGCTGGCATAAGTAGTAAGAATAATGAAAGAGATAGTGAAGCCCAATTTCCCTTGTTGCCATGGGTTCAGGGGACATAGACAACCACAGCATGGCATGGCCAAAGGTACTGACAGTCAAAATTATAAGACTGTAACTTTGTATGACCCAAGCATGTTGGCAGTAAAATTCAATTTTCAAATGAACTGCAATAACATACATGTGAAGAGCATGTATTTAAAGACTGTATTTTACAGTTAAAGTAGCTTACTGGTGATTTGCATTTATGTCCATAGCAGCAGAATCAGACCTTTAAGCAGATAAGAAGCCACAGCAAGAGATCCTGTTTTGATACTATGAGCGCAGAATATCAGCACAACTGCATGCCTCAAAGTCTCACATAAAATTTACTGAAAGTTAACTGATGCATAAGTATTAGACAGGGAATTTTCACCTTAATATGAAAATAACCCTGCTGAAGTCATAAGACTTAGTTATGTGAGTAAAGATTTGACAGTCAGGCCCTGCGATCATTTGTAGCTTTCAGTATGGTTTGCAAATGTCAAATGTTAGGTGGAAATTGAGGAGTGGGAGGTGGAGGAATGTGTGTATGAGGGTGTGTTACAAGCCAAACTATTTTAACACTAACACACACGCCAGTTCAGAGAAAAAAAATTGTTATCCAGCAGCAGTAGTAACCAAGATTGAGACAAGCAAGAATATAATGCTTAAACAGAAATTTTGTCAGACTATCATAACTGATGTTCTTGTTCTAATGAGCAGCAGCAGTCAGGATCTATTCTATACTGTATTTAAAAAAGGGAACCTGAAATACAGATGATCTAGGCAGCTTGGTGACCCAGAGGGAAGAGTGCCACCTACTGAGTCAACAACTTAATTATAATAAAACCAACAAATCACATATTTGTCATGAAACAGAAAAGGAAGTTTTAAGTGATATTTAAAGATTTTTCTGCTCCCTATTGAAAAATCTAAAGCTTTTTTATTTTGAAATGTTACTGCAATTTATGATAGTGATTCGATGTTTCTATACAAGTGAGCTAGTATTTTAGCCAAATTAATACTTACACCTAAAATATTTCTGAAAGGCTTCTGATGCCTCTATTTCTTAATAATTAAAAGAGCTTTAGTTTACAAAGGGAAGATGTCACTTTAATATTCTGTCTCTTTAAAATCCCTCACAGTTGGACATAGAAACATGAAGATGCTCAAAATTACACATCAAATTATGTTTGGAAAAGTAGGCCTTTACTCCTTTTCTTTTTAAAAGATTCTGGAATATGGGTTCAACTATGTTGGAGGACAAAATATTAAAAAAGAAAAACATGAAGAATCAGTTACTGAAGATATTCTTAATTTACTTGACCTTTGGGTTAACAAAACTTGTTGATAATCAACCTTGCAACATATGAAAGCATATCTTTGCAGAAAAAATAACTACTTCTAGAAATATGTACAGTGGTCAAAGGAAAGTACATAACCCTTAAGTGTGTTCTGGGTCTCTTTGCCAGACACAGAAGAACATTATCTATAGATTCCAAATTCTTTTCCTTAATTTTAGAACGCAAGTGATTAGTTCTGGATGTTTGTGAACCAATTCCTGCTGTGCCCTTTATACATTTGCACAGTGTACAATACACACCTGAAATCTAGTCAATTAAAATTACTAGAAATGGAGCATAACCTGCATTGCCAATGTCTCTTTGAAAGGCATGTGTATATCTTGAATTTTGTTTTAAATTTACTCTCAGAAATTACCTCCTCTAAAAAAAATATTCATCAATACACAAAAGCTATTTCAGTAAAGAGATTAATTAAAACAGAAAATCATCCTTATCATACAAGCTCTAAAAAAGAACATCTCTTCCTCCATGATGTTTGTAAAGGCAATATTTACAAGGAGTGAACTGATACAACAGTTCCCGTTCTGAAACATTTAAGAGGATACACAGAAAATATGATTTTGTCAACTAAGTGCCTCAAGCTGCTATATAGCACAAAATCAAACCTTTATTTCCACACAACACTCAGCAGTGAACAAGCAATACAGGGAAGAAAAAAAAAGGGAGTAGAAACTCGGTCATAATTTAGATTCTGCAAGCTTCTAGACATTAAAAACAGCTATTTCATATGGAATGTCCTTCCTTGTAGACAGTCTGCCTTCCACAAAGAACTCATGTTACGGTAACTGGAGGATCTGAGCAATCAGCTGGATATGGAGCTTAGATATAGTCCCACACTAGTACCTCTGACATGGCCCAATTGCTTACAAAAAGCTCCTTTTGGATTTGACAATTTTAATTACTGCATATTTGACAGAATCACAATCTTACTTGCCTATTTGCCAATAGTGTTTCTGAGAATAAGGAACTCAAAAAAACCTTCCACATTGGCAATTTAAAAAGCAGAAAGATGCTTCAAAAGTGCTTAGCCCTAAGCAGCTTTCATTAAGTTCAATGGAGGTGGAAATGCTAAAAAAATTTTACAAAACAGTATGGTATAGAGATCCTTTATTTTTAAAAGCTTGGCCAAGAAACTTTTGCATATTTACTACAAAGCATAGTAAAAACAATAGAAAACTGCCTTACTGGAACCCACATAGAACTTAACTGTGTGAAGACTATTACAGTACTTGTATAGCATTCCCTTTCCAGTCCTTCAGCTCTCCCATTACATTTTTCAACCAAATAGCTCAGCCTCACTTGTGTTTTACTAACTTAGTGGGAAAACACATTCAAATACATACAGATGACAGTTTGTTCAAGTATAATCAACAGCAGTTTTATGATGACTATTTTAAAAAAAAAAGTCAACTTTATTTCCAAAGATTTCATCTGTGGAAAGCAAAACTTCAGAGACATCTGATCTTGTTTCTAAAATTTCCTCCAAAAAGCTGTATTTGAAAATATGAAGCAATCATGAGCTGGCAGTCTTGGATTTGACCTCACCACATGTAACAGGAAATTAGTTGGTAACTATTTGGGAAAAAGATATAGATGCATGGAATAGGAAACCATCAAGATTTTGTTTTGAGAGCAACTATAAAATGTTTCATAGTATTCAGGGAATCTATACTATTGAAAAACAAGAGTTTCTCAAGCTTGGTTTCAGCATATAAAACTGAAATAATTCCTGAGAACAATACATGCTGTGACAGCCTTAAGGGCAAAATGACATTAAAAAAACCAAGATATTTTGGTGGATTGCATGAATAAAGAGAGTTATCAGATTGAGTTCTTCAAGATACATTGTCCAAATACACATTTACATAAAAATCATACAACCAATATGATTACGGACTTTTTTGCCATAGTATTGACAGACAACCATTCAAAAGTCACAACATTAGCATGACAGGAAAAACAAGCAACCAAAGTCAGAACAAATGCCTTTTAAAAATAACACTATGACATTGTAAAAGAAGTCCTAAGTCCTACAGTTTTAAAAAGTGACACTGGTGTTTCAGGCTGAGGAATCCATAGGGATTGGTTGGTTTGTTTTAAAGTGTGGAAAGAGAGGCTTTAGGTGTTGTTCCACACACACACACACACACAAGATGTCCTCATGTTCCTTCCCATACCCTAAATCTAGATGTTATCACCAGTGAGCAAGAATAAGAAAGTACTCTGCCCTCTATATGGCCTAAATCCTTCAATATGATATACTCGTGCAGGGTTTTGGGTGGTTTGGTGGTGGTGGGTTTTTTTAATATATAATTGTGCAGAGCCAAGTTAATATTTAAGGCACTTGGCATAAGCATGAGAGTTTGACTTATAGATCAAAATGCAGGACTACAGCCATAGTAAATACTCTTCCTGATAATTCACTAAACAGAACCACCTGAAGAGAAGTTAAATGTATAGAGGTTATAGGCAAAGGAAGATAAAATTATATGTTATTCTGATGGCAAAAAGGTCTTTTGGATGAGGCTGAGGAAGATCAAAATCTTTTACAGCCAAAGAAGCCCCACTGTATAATGTGTCTGATATCTAACAGCTAAATGTTTTTAGATTACATTCTGGATTTTTCTAATGGTCAGAACAATTGTAATTCCTTCATTACACATGAATAAACATATCTAATTTATGGAAATAAAACTGCTACATGTAACAAATAGCAACTTTCCTGCAATTAGAATGCAGTGTATTTCACTGCATTGTGCTACCGCCAAAAAACATTTCATACTGTGGTGTAACAAGTATTAAAGGAAATCTTAATCTTAAGGCAGGCAAATACATTCTGAAAAGAAATACCTCCCCTCTCTCCAAAAGAATGCAAGTTCACCACTACATACTTTCACCTTAAAACACTTGATATATTCCATGCTTGCCTGAATAAATTGTTGCAACTGAAAGCTTCTATAAACCATTATGAAATAGAGAAGAAGGTACAGAAGGACTTCTGGTCCAAATTAAAGAACGCTTTCACCATGCATGATGAAAAGTAGATGAGAAGAGACAGATGCAAAGGTGACAGAAAAGATTTCTGTGTTTTTAGCTGGTTAAGACTGGTCTTTGCAGATTACTTGTTCTGTATACTTGAGGAGTTATTCTGAAGCTACAAATCAGGTACTTAAAAACCAATCCAAAATAATTTTTAATCATGGTTTTCAGTTTGCTTCCACTAATCAGAGAAATTTAGAAACAATTCTGACATAAAATGATGTTGTGAAGATTCACTATTGTAATGTGTCCCTAAAACTTAGTAACTGCTGGTACAATTTTGCAAGTCAAATTACAAGCAACAACATACAGGACAATGAGTTGACATCATCCAAGGGCTCCCCTCACTGAATCTAATGTTTTCTGTTGTTAGTTACTACACTTCTGGAATTTACCTTCCTAACTATATATGATAATACATGTTAAAATAAAGGATGCACATCCCTACTCATTTTACAATTTGTTGCACTTATAAACATGAAGGTTTTTTGTATATAATACACAAAACCTAAATATAAAAAGCTTATTTAGAATAAAAATATTTTTCACACTAGAAAGTATTTTCCTATCTGTGATAAACAGTTGAAACCGGTCTTGGCCATTCTTCAGGTCGAATTCAACAGCACTTATAATTAAAAGTCACTTCTCTCTTGCTATATAAGTTACAAGATGCAAGAGAGGCAAAGCATGTGAAATATTCAGAACAAAGGATCTACACACAGTACTGTACCAAAGCATTAAATATTAGAATACCTATCTTTACTGACAAAATAACATTTTGACTCACTAAATCATACAAAATTGCTTGAATAAAAGTATTGCCTGTTAAAGAAGTGATCAGACATTACTCAAACCAAGACAATTGCATGTAATTTGAAAAAAATTAATTTAAATTCTTGATTAACTTTATTAACTTGAGGTACCACTACCACATGTATCAGCAGTGGTAGGCCCTGGCCACACACATTCAACAGCTTTTGGTTATCTCCATAGCGTTCACTTACTACTTTGATATAGTTTTGAGATACTATAAATAGTGGTATGTATATCAGTTTAAACTAAGAGTGTCTAGAATTTTGCATAACTGCATGTGTGGAAGATGACTGACCAATGGTCTGAAAAAGATATTTGATTATACAGCATAAAAAAAACCCAAAACAACCTCTTTTAATTATTCACACTGTTGATAATGTTGTAATTACTGGTCTGTATTGGCTTAGCCAGTAGAAATACAGCTAGTAAAGGCCAAATCACCAGAAGTACGAAGAGTTTCAAACTGGATTGCCAGAATTATTCTTTCCTATCTTTCAGAATTAACTACACAGAAGTAGACTGGACATTGATATGACTTCTTTTAATAGAGTATTCCAATCTGACTCACAAACAAGTAAATAAATTTTATAGCTTCCCTCTCCTTTTCCTCCAGTAGGAAAAATTATTCAGGTACCAGCATTTCAAACAGCCTGAGAAAACAGTTGTTCTTAGAGTTAATAAAAGTATAACAGACTTGAGATTCTCCACTCCATTTCTTGAGACACCCAAATTTGCTGAGTAAGCAAAATTTTGCATTCTTATCCCTTCTACCTGGGCCTGCCATTTAATTAATAAGAGCTGCATATATGCCATGATACACTGTTAGTTGCAGAAGCCACCCTTTCTTGCATAGTCATGTGACCTTGATTTTTCCAATATCAGATGTGACTGTTGCTTCAGATTCCGCATTATAGTCTTCATGCTTCAATTAGTCTAGCTCATTAGTTAAATAATCTTCCTTTGAGATTTAAAAAAAAAAAAAAAAAAAAAACAACTAACTTCTTCATTCTTTCTGAGATACAGCTTTTCATTAGTCCCTAACACCCCCAATAACATGGTAATGAGCTTCAGAACTTCCCTCCTCTTAATTACTTTGATTTACACAGTATTTCTTTTACTATCCCTGGGCTACACCCATTCTTTGCAGACATATAACTACCCCCTCAGAATGCTCTGCAGTAGAGATCCTCAACACAGAGCAAAGAGTCAAGCTTATAAATCCACAGGGGACAAATGGTACTTTGATCCATCAACGCACATTCAGAAGCAGCCTAGCCAAATTTGGGGGTAAGCCTGTGCTCTCTCGGCAGAGGTTACTGCATCAGGTACAGTGCTATGCATGTGCAGCTAACCTCTGTCTCGCCTTGAACAGACATGTAGACAGCAAGCTTGTGCGACTCCTCATAGATCCATCCGCTTTAGGCTGGGGTAGCCAGTATGCTTTGGCATCTTGGCATCTGCAGTGCAGACACATCCTTCAGGATGCTGCTTGTGGGGCATACCGAGTTGTTTCTGTTGGTTGCTTAGATTTAATCAGACTAGTTAACAGTCTGGAACCCCACATTTTGGAGCAGTTATCCAACTACTCTGATTTACATCATTCTTCCCCCAATTTTCTAGGTATCTGTCCTGGTTTCGGCTAGGACAGAGTTAATTTTCTTCCTAGTAGCTGGTATAGTGCTGTGTTTTGGATTTAGTAGGAAAAGAATGTTGATAACACACTGATGTTTTCAGTTGTTGCTAAGTAGTGTTTATACTAAGTCAAGGATTTTTCAGCTTCTCATGCCCAGCCAGCAAGAAGGCTGGAGGGGCACAAGAAGCTGGGAGGGGACACAGCCAGGACAGCTGACCCAAACTGGCCAAAGGGACATTCCATGCCATATGACCTCATGCCCAGTATATAAACTCGGGGGAGTTGGCTGGGAGGGATGGATCACTGCTCAGGAACTAACTGGGCATCGGTCGGTGAGTGGTGAGCAATTGCATCGTGCATCACTTGCTTTGTATATTCTAATTCTTTTAGTATTATTATTGTCATTTTATTATCATTATTTTTCCTTCCTTTCTGTCCTATTAAACTGTCTTTATTTCAACCCACAAGGTTTTGGGGTTTTTTTTGTTTGTTTTGGTTTGTTGGGTTTTTTTATTCTCTCCCTCATCCCACTGGTTGGGGGAGTGAGCGAGCAGCTGCATGGTGGCTTAGTTGCTGGCTGGGATTAAACCACAACAAGTGGTCACAGAATTTCTACTACAAGATTTAAAAAAAAAAAGTTTTCAAAGCACATATGGAACTTCAGATATTGAGCAACAAGATCTGAAGACACTCAGCTATCCAACCAAAGCAATTAAGATTCCCTCAGGCAATTAACCCCCTCACTTCTGAGCATGTGAAAATATTTAGCACATAAAACTGCACCTGAAGACTAAAATAATATTACCCCCAGAAAACTGTCTATTGTCAGATTTTAATTGAACAATTTTCTTGAAATTCCTGTTCCTTGAGAATAACTCCCCCCCTCCAAAAGCTTTAAATCAATTCATTTTTATATGACCTCTGGGTTTCACCAATATCACAGCAGTGCAAAACAGCCTTAGTATCCCAGAGGCTCAGGCTGAAAGTGCATTATGTAGGCTATAGCAAGTGAATCAATGGAAAGAGAAGAAAGAGGTATGTGAAGAATCATGAAGATACAGAAAGATGAAGAATAGAAGAAAAAAGTAAAAGAAAAAGCATAAAAAAAAGAAGAGGTGGTTACATTTGCTGAGTATATTCCCATTTGGAATATTCTCATGTGCTATAGTTTCACCTGCTGATAATAAGTCAATGTGGCAGCAACAGAAGAGAACAGAAAATAAACAATGGTAGGAAGAATTGGAATATAGCGCATGAAAGAGCAAATATACACAAGTCTTGCTAGTCATTAAACGTGTTTACAATTTCATACATAATTCTTTACAGCTGGCCAGACCACCATTCCTTCACACACTGTTGGGGAAAAAAAAAGTTTGACCAGAATTTGTTAGATCTCAGTGTTATCTAAATGTTTGTGTTTCAATCATATTTTCCAGTGTTTACTTCATATTATAAAGACTATGAAACATATACCTTTAGAAAAGTGTCAGTTAAGAAAATAATTGAGAACGCAACACAGGTGGTAATTTAATTCTGAATATACCACACAAACAAATGTGACTTATTGTCTTCATCAAATTTCTTATTCATTAAAATGTTTTTATTTGAGTTCAAATCAAATCAAACTCTTTTGTTTTAATTTTAAAGCAAAATTTTATCTATTGTTTAAACAGATCTGATTTCAGAATCAACTTTAGTACCAATTAACCAAGCACACATGATTAGGCCAGCATAGCAATTGCAAAATATTCAATATGGAATTTTATCTTTGGATTTTTCTTTTACCTCTATCATCCAGTTCTTTCAGAATCTTAATAGCCTTTTAAGCTACATTTCATCATACAATATAGAAGTGAAACTGAACCGCTACAACTGTGGACATGAACTACAAGGTATTTCTATACTTGGGACAATTCTGTAATATCCTCTGGTCCTGCCTACTCACATCTGCTCTTTGACTGGAAAGTTTCCAGACATTTCCTTTCAAGTGTCATTTCTTTGCTGTAAAAAAATTCACTAATAAAGCAAGCAAAAAAAAAGAATAGATTCACCTGTAAGTAGTGCTAATCACTTTGGAAAGTACTTTTAACACACTGAATATACTTTAAAATTAGTTAGGAAATGATCTATCTCCATGCATAATGGATGTTTATAAAAAGCAGTGTATTTAATACAGAAATGGGTGCAAGTTCAGAGAAAATAACCATTTTTCAACTAGGAATGGTAAGACACGCACCTAACTTCATTAATCCACATTTTTAAGCTGTAAAATATTTCAAAAAGTTATTAAGTAGCATGGAACAAACAGTGCTCACTTTAGGTTTTACATGACTATTTGCATAATTAAAATGAACAGGCTATGAACTCAAATTGAAATCTTATCCAAATCCTACAGAAATAATGGGCATGCTGCCATTGACCTCAAAGCATAATCAATCGTGTCCTTTGTTAGGACAGATTTGTGTAAACTAGCAGAAACTGAAGAATACTGAATACTAAAATTAAATTGATATGATGTTGCCATTAAAAGAATTAATTTACAACCTTTGTCTTAATTAAAAGCACATGCTTTTAATGTATTCTTATACAGAAGCAATCTAATAAAACATAGCTATAAAATTGAGCTAAATAGTCCAGACTGATGTTTAAAATGTGAAGAAAACATGAAAATGTAGTATATATTCATGTGTGGTGAGAGATAGAATTTATGCAACAGATTGCAGACAAAATCCAAAATTGGTGAAAATCCAGGGTAGAAATTGGCCTAATATGTTTTTCTGGATTGTTAAGAATGAGGAGCACAGATACTCACTTGCAAATGTATTATTCTGACAGTCATTGTAAGTTGTGAAAGTAATAACAGCCCTGATATTGTACTTTAGCAAGGGGGGGGGGGGGGGGGGGGAGAAGAATGCTAGGATTCTACTCAGACTAAGAGAAATTTAAAATGAGATTTTTTTAAACAAGTCTATGTTCTTTAAAAAAAAAAAAGGTGGCAAAATATGACATTTCAAACTGCTAGAAAACCCTTCCTCAGACATCTGGCCAAGCAGTAACTGAGTGTTCTAAGAGATATCCCAAACTATTACTACCAAACATTTCCTGGAAAAAATATGATTTGAATAGTTTTATGACCCTTTGTGCGACTCGGAAGGTAAATGCCTGGAGGAAAAAAAAGGGGGGGGGGGGAAATAGAGCATACAAAAAGTATTTTTCTTTTTTTTTTTCCTTCTGTAATAAGTCTAGTGTGTAAAAGGAAGAGTTTTATTTGTAAACTACAGCAGGCATTAATATACCATTACTATCAACAGAAAATGTAGTTTGATGTTTTATGGATTTATCCCAAAGCATTTTTAATTACTGAAGGCTTCATTGCCTCATTCAGAGAAAGCCTTTAACTGGGGGCAGTAAGGAATTGCACTGCCCATGTTGTGTGCTGGTAGATATTCTCAAGTTTTCCAGTTGAGGAAATCATTAGGTGTATGACCAGTTCCACTCAGTGCATTTGTTACTCGGTGAGCACATCTTAAGAGGTGTGTGGGATTACACTCAAAGTTTCTGTCTTAAATTGAGATAGGAGAGTGTTATTTGTCTTTTTACTCAATATCAAGTATCTCAATCCATCTACCAAAAAAAAATTAAAAAAAGAAAACAGCTTTCAGACTTGAAGTCTCCAGTCAGAGCATGAAAGTCTGAGCTTTACTACATGACACTGGTCACTTCTGGATCTGGAATTAAGTAAAACACATTTTGAACACATTTTGCCTATCTGGAATGGATTAGGCAAACTCTGGGTATACCTTATACCTTTTCTACCCTTCCACCCTCAGACTCAAACTTTATAAACTAAATCAGAATACACATCTTCTAACCAACCAACTGTAAACTAAGAGTCAACTAATGGCATCACAAATTAAAAGTAACAGCCTTTTTAGTGATTAGAAAACATTCCACTCACACAGTGTGCTTGTTAATTAGCTGCAAATCACCTGCTGGTTGACATTTGCCATGCAATAAGCAGTTTTTCAGATTCACATTCTAGCTACTTTATTGTTCCATGTGAGTTCCCTCAAATCCCACAGAGTCTATTTGATTCCCTTCAGCTACAAAACCTAGGAATAAATTTTAAAGATGCAATTTACACTAACCTCCTCCCCTCCAAAACCCAAAGAAATTCACACCCAAGAATGGAAACCTGAATTACATTTCAGGCCCTATTCTGTTAATGTGGGGTGGGGGAACAAAAAACCCACCCAACAAGTGTATAACTATCACATAAAGGGAAATTATGTAATATGCCAACTGATTTTATTAATTTCCAACTATCTCATATTTTTCTATATTGCCTGTTATCTGATTTAATTTTCTACCATCATTCCACAGCCTACAGCCTCTCAGCTCACAAAAAGACATACAGAAAATCAATGAGGGAAAATTCTCCACTGAAATCTTTGTATATGGTTTTTTTTTTTTCCCCACTGAACATGCAGGGCTTGCAATCTTGGAACATGGCTCTAGACCCATATGTATCTAAAACAAATCATCTACAGAGAGATCCTGTATCGCTGTAATGGCTCACAGTTGTTATGCTGTATCTCTCAGTCACAGCTTCTCTTTTTGTCAATCTTAGGGTAGTCATTCCAAAGAATATTCCTTAGGATAGCGAAGACCTACAAAATGTTTTTGACACAATAATACAAGAACTGTGGTACTGGCTCTATACCTAGGTCAATATACTGACTCTGTCAGTAGCAGGTATCTAAAAAGGAGTATAAGGAACATGTCACATACAGAAACCCTGGTACAAATATTCCTATTAGGCAAAGCACCGTGCAAACAAGATCAAACACCTTACTGTCTTCAATCTGCTGTAGCAGAGTCCTAGTACATTTCAAGTTAGTTTGTGGTTTTGGGTTGGTTTTTTTTTTCCCCCAAATATATCATTTGAAATATGCAGATACATTTTTCACTTATTCCCCTTCAATTCCCTGAGAACAAAGAGGCATGGGGAATTTAGTGTTATTATTTGGAAAGTGGGCTCCTCGCATTTTAAATACCTGCAGAGGCAGAAATTAAGGGCAACAGATACATCTCTGCTTTTCAACTCTGAGGAGTAGTCTTACACAAGTGGTATCCAGAACACTAAGTTAATAGAAAATCTTATGATTTTCGCACAAAAATTAACTAAGGAAAAACAGCCTCCTGTCAGGAGCTTAAATTCACTGTAAGGAACTCCAGTAGAACAATTTGAAAGGCCGCATAACAAACAAGGGTGAAAACCACTTAATGGATTAAGAGTCAAGGAAGAAAGAAGCAAACAGATACAACTGACATGAGAATTACTTCTTGAAATCAGAGCCTTTCTCATTAATGGAGGAAGAAACTGCAGGATGAGGATCAGACACAGGGCTTCATGGGAACAGAAACACTTTGGGTGTTCAGATTTATTGGACAAGGCTAGGAAACTGTCCTGACAGAGCAACGTGAGAGTGCCTTGTATAGAAAAGAAAACTTTGCAACAAGTTAAGAAGTGCAGAAAAAAGTGGAAGTGTGCCTCAGAAAAGAAGCATAACAATCTTGGACCTGCAGGAAGAAATGAATGTGCAGAGTCCTGGCTGGCCCTACACCACTACCAAATGTCTTAACTAGTACAGAACCTGATGGGGAAGTGTTACTTGTTATTTCAGAATAAAAATGTATTACTAACCCATAAGCAACTGACATGCAAAAGGGCAACTGTGCCCATAAAATACATTTCCTTTTAGGACTGCTATTGGGACAGTGCAACTTCCAAATCATCCCCAGCTGCCTAAAACCCCTTAATGTTATTTAAAAAAGAAAAAAAAAAAAAAGGCAGGCATGATTGTGGTCAGCTCTACACAGGTATGCAAAATGAAACAAGAAACCTTTTGCCCCTCTCAAGGATCTACAGCAATACCAGAAACACTGCAGTTCTTTAGATTACGAACCACAAGATTTACAAGAGTTTAAGATTGCTGCCACATACATATACCTTCTGCCCCCTTAGAAAAACTAGCAGCACTGGCCTGCACTGGGGATGCATCTCTCACAGACAAATGAGAGAGTATAGCTTGCCCACAAGGGCACACGAATGAGGGAATGACTAACTGAAGCATCATGAAGTTAATCTTGTACATATACAATAAACATAAACCAGTTCTGTAAAATTTCTCTCCTTTAAAGATTTGAAAAATCCACCAATTATGTAATAATGCTAATGCCTCCCATATGGGCTTCAGCAGCATTGCTAGACACATGTTGCATGTTAATACCATTTGCATACATATGGGGGTTAATGCTAACAGCAGCCATACCACACTGCTTAGCAATACACTTACTGAATTACAAGTACAGTGGTACCTGGCAAAAATGCAAGACTCTGTATTAAGAGAGAGCTCATTCACTGTCTCACAAAAATTAACATGCACAAGCTCATTGAAAACCCAGAGAAATGGAAAAATTATACCATCTGTGGTACTGAATATTTTTACTGACACTGGTCTAACCTATAAATCAAGGTGCATTTGGCTTAGTCAATAAAAACATCTTATGGCCCTGATTCTTTATTCAAGCAAATAATGACTCTTCCAACAGAGTACATCAGTTCAGTGAGGCTGCCAAATAGATTGTTGCTAAAGCAGTAAACCACTCATAAAACTAACTCAAGTGGACTCCAATCCAAGTAAACCATTCCTATATTTCAAAGTATTTAAGTCATTAATTTCAGAAGCTGTATCTACATAAGTATATCTCTAACGGTGTACCAGAGGAAGAAAAAAAAGAACAAAAAAATGCAGGTTTATAGCCTCAAAAGTAAAGTTTTATGAAAAAAGCTTCCAGGAAGTTTTTTTGCACATGTATTGGGTTTGCATGGCAAGGTTTTGGTAGCGGGGGGGGCTACAGGGGGGGCTTCTGTGAGAAGCTCCTAGAAGCTTCCCCTATGTCCAATAAAGTTAATGCCAGCCGGCTCCAAGATGGACCCACCACTGGCCAAGGCCGAGCCCATCAGCAATGGTGGTAGCGCCTCTGGGATAACATATTTAAGAAAGGGAGAAGAAGGTACAGGGGAGTAGCAGTTGCAGCCAGAGAGAGCGGAGTGAGAAGATGTGAGAGAAACAGCTCTGCAAACACCAAGGTCAGTGAAGAAGGAGGGGGAGGAGGTGCTCCAAGCGCCGGAGCAGAGAGAGATTCCCCTGCAGCCCCTGGTGAAGACCATGGTGAGGCAGGCTGTCCCCTTGCAGCCCATGGAGGTCCACGGTGGAGCAGATATCCACCTGCAGCCCATGGAGGACCCCACGCCGGAGCAGGTGGATGCCCGAAGGACGCTGTGGCCCTGTGGGAAGCCCGCGCTGGAGCAGGCTCCTGGCAGGACCTGCGGACCCGTGGACCCATGGAGAGAGGAGCCCGTGCTGGAGCAGGTTTGCTGGCAGGACTTGTGACCCCGCGGGGGACCCACACTGGAGCAGTCTGTTCCTGAAGGACTGCACCCCATGGAAAGGACCCATGCTGGAGCAGTTCGTGAAGAACTGTAGCCCGTGGGAAGGACTCACATTGGAGAAGTTCATGGAGGACTGTCTCCCGTGGGAGGGACCCCACGCTGGAGCAGGGGAAGAGTGTGAGTCCTCCTCCCCCTGAGGAGGAAGGAGCGGCAGAAACAACAAGTGATGAACTGACCGCAACCCCCATTCCCCGTCCCCCTGCGCCGCTCAGGGGGAGGGAGGAGGTAGAGAAAATCAGGAGTAAAGTTAAGCCTGGGAAGAAGGGAGGGGTGGGGGGAAGGTGTTTTTAAGATTTGGTTTTATTTCTCATCATCCTGCTCTGATTTGACTAGTAATAAATTAAACTAATTTTTCCCCGAGTCGAATCTGTTTTGCCTGTGACGGTAATTGCTGAGTGATCTCCCTGCCCTTATCTCGACCCACGAGCCTTTCGTTTTATTTTCTCCCCCTGTCCAGCTGAGGAGGGGGAGTGATAGAGCGGCTTTGGTGGGCACCTGACATCCGGCCAGGGTCAACCCACCACAGCATGGTTTGGAATCAGTTATGTTCCTATACAAAGCACTGTAGCTGCATCAAAAAGATCTTCATGCTTTTGTCAAGCATAGTGGATTTGGTTTGCTTTTTTAAAAAAAAAAAAGATAAAAAACTCTTTATATGTGATGCTACCAACAGGAAATGACATTTCATGCAATGACTTTTGAGAAGTACTATCTCTAAGTGAGTAAAGTTTCAAATGTTTCTCCGTTTAAAACATTTGTATCTCAAAGACCAAGTTCTGCCCCTTTGGAGATCCACATGCACATCTCAACTTCCCCCTGAAACTGTCTTCCCTACGGGCTGTTTAGTACACCTTTTACTTGGTATATTGACACACCAGGAGGCAAATGAATAGCACTGGATCTTCCCTCCCAGCAGGAAAAGACTCCGTTGCTGCAAAGTTTATACAGTCAGTCACATATGTCATTTGGAAAAACAGCTATTTAGTACCTGGATAAAATAAACTATCCATCTGGAGCTACAGAAAAAAAATGTAGTATTAGAGTATTAGTATTTTTTTCCCCGATCCTCTTCCCCATCCCACTAGGAGGGGGGAGCGGCTGCGTGGTGCTCAGTTGCTGGCTGGGGTTAAACCACAACAGTAACCCAGAATGCAATCCTCTGGCCCTTACCATTCTGTGCAGGTGCACAGGACAAGAAATATTTTGTTCATAATGTATATGCTTGCAAGTTAACCAAGGCATTGCTCAGGAATTTCATGATCTAAAAGTGCCAAAATGACATACTGTTTTCACAATTTCCCTACTTTACAATCTTTAAGATTAAGAGAAGGAAGCAATTGATTGAAATAGAAGGGAAGCTGGGTTAAGTGTTCTTCAAAAATAAGTAGCTATCATAGCATACATTGGGACCTCAAAATTTTTGTGTTTTAAGGTAAACTATGTAGACTATCTTTCTTAGAGAGTTTCCAAAGAAACAAAAAAGTCAGTAGGCTACCAAAAACACAATACCACACCACACACAAAACCCAAAAAAATCCACAAACCCAGCAAACAAGCAAGAACTCACTTCAAAAAGGCAAATAGATACTTCTTAGTTGGGGGTGGGATGCACAAGGGAGAATATACAGAGAATCAAAACTTACACTGAGTCCTAAAATGACAAATTGGAGAACCTGACATTAATTTGCTAAAAAGTAAGATTATCATATTAGTGATGCAGGAGTACAGGAACCAAATACAAAGACTAATTTTTGTCTATCAAAAGACTTGAGATAAGAGAATCATACAAGGTTTTATCCCTTTTTTTTTTTTTTTAAATATGAAAGAATTTTAAGGATCCACTAGGGTTATCTAAAGTCAAAGTCACTTCATGGAAAAAAACCGACACTGTTGAAACAGCATTAGATTTTATTTATGAAGTTGATTAGTAATGTAAGTATTTTACTGTCACTCGCCCCCAAGAACCCAATTTAGACAATTACAGGATAAAATATTAAGTCAGAGACTTAAATATAGTCTCCAACATAAAAAGTCTAGGTGAAATTTCAAAGAGGGAACTCTATACAAAAAACCAGCTCTCATTGTTTTAGAACCTTAATTCAATCTCAGTCTTATCTTGAAATAAGATTAAGCACTTAACTTGATTTAAGACTCAGAAAATACGAACAACAGTTCTGAAGTAAATGAATAAAAGAAGACAAAGGCACAATAACACTCACAAAAGTATTATCAGTGTTCTGGGTAATTGCTATTCACGTTATACAAAGTCACCCGATATCCCAAGACTCTGTAATAAGCACCCTGTATGAGGCCTATTACCCACCCTTGGGTTCATTTCACAAGAATGTATCTAATTCTCACCAATTTCAGGGATGCTCAGAAGCTCCCCAGTGAAACCGAAGGAAGATGCTTCTGCTGACAATATCATCAGGAAATGTTCCTGCTAATTATCATTTTTATATCTACAGCATAAAATCTGACAGCATTAAAGAAGTTAAACCAGTCCTAATACTCATCACAGCGAGTTGAAAATGCACGTTATTTTTGTTATCATATTTGTGCAAGCAATACCATATTTCCACCACCACGATTTTGCTCTACAGATTGGGAATCAGGCTCTTACTTGGACCAGTCTCTTATCTGCCTTATTTTTTATTATCAGCTAAGAAGTTTTCTGCAATCCCCTACCCACCTAGTAAAATAAGTGCTCTGCAGACTGTGGGGTGCATGCAGGACCATGACAGAGAAGCCTGTATACCAGGCACACTGAACATAGGTAGGCTCTTGTCCAAAGACAAGTGGCTTAGCAGGCATGGTAACGTCATCTCCACGGGACTCAGCAGATTAGCCTGGGCACACCTCCATGCCAGTGAGGCTATCTGGTTTTAGCATACAGCTAGTTTAGAGTACAAAAGTCTGTCTACGTTGGTCAAGCAGACACCCCTAGGGAATCAGCACCCATAATACTGGTTTGTTTTTCTTCCAGATCAGAGCATGCCATCTTTGAAAGTATCATGGAGGAAAGCTATCTGTTTCTAAGAAAAGCTGTGGTGCTGTCTTCATTTCAATGGATGAAGATAATGACTCCTTTTCTTAACAACTTTGACCCACATTTCAGATAAAGATTATTATAGTTGCAAAGTACTCAGCTAGGACTAGGTAATATTTTCAAATAAATCAATTACTGAAAAATCTGGTTTTGATCAATGCAGAACTATTCATAATGGTGAACTGAAGCTTTCCTACTTTCCATAAAATAGTAATACACACAATGACCAAAAATGGTTCCAGTGTCAAATCTAATGAAAATATAATTATCCCATACAAAGCAGAGCAGCATCAGTGGGAGAGATTCAGGAAACTGCTTTCAAAACACTATTACAGCAGCTAAAAAAATGACCTTAAGTTTGGTAGTATAGGTTCAAATTCCTTCAGGTAGAAGAGGTTACTAAAGAGCTCTCCAACACTTTAGGAGTTTAAAGCACAGTAGCTACACCCTTCTCTTTTACATATAATGCATTAACTCTGGTTCATCAGGTGAGATATCCAAAACAGAATGAAAACAAGCATGTTACCATTTCAGTAAGTCATTTAGAATTATTTAAAATTAATGTATTTACATGTTTATATTAATATAAATTTATCTTTGCTCATTCCAACTCACCCCACCCCAAAAAAAAAAAGAAAAATCAAATTTTCACATATGCTGATACATTTTATTAGTAAGAGCCAGGATAGCTAGCAGTTTCAGTAAAAGCCTGATTGATCCATTCAAATTGATTAGTGTAGTATTTGGAATTATTTTTAGAAATTACAATTATTAGAGCAAATAAATGAATACAAACATTCTATTGTGAAAGCATATACAACTGAACTTAAAAGTTCAGCAATGCTTTCTAAAGGTAGGTATTACTAGCCTGCTGATACTACATTGAGGCACTTTGTTAATTTAAAATATAGGTATATACTTAGAAGTGTAAACTTCTTAGAAGTAAACTTGGAAGTTATTTTTATAACTCTTATGTTCTTTTCAAAAGATAGCATACACAAGTCCTAAAGAAACTCTGCAGCATGCTTATATAATTACTAAGCCTCCATAATGAAGAATAAAGTAAGTCCTTAATATTTACTACTTCTTGCTGAAAAACCTATTTTTCAACAGGTATTATTCATGTTCTCTGGAAACTTGCTCCTTTTGCAGTTAAAGGCCTGCAAGTTAGCATTGACTTAAGCCTTCATCTGGAACACAGAACTGTTCATAACTATGCTGGGAATATCCTACCAGAACAGGGAAGCCAGTACAGAATATTCAGTAATAAAACATATTAAAGCACAACAGTGAAAGAAAATAAACAACTGTGCCAGAATAACACTAACAAAACATCAAGTTATTCAGCCATAACAGTAAAAATGTAGTATTGCCAACACAGCTTATACATACATACTGAGGAGCTTCGACTGACACACCCATACCACCTATGGATTATACTTTTTCACTCACTGCCTAAATTATGCCAGTAAAAGCTTGATGTGTAGCACAGCTGTAAACATGTATTTAATTTCACATGTGAGCAGCCCTAGCAAAGTGTCCTGGTTTCGGCTAAGACAGAGTTAATTTTCTTCCTAGTAGCTGGTATAGTGCTGTGTTTTGGATTTAGGAGGAAAAGAATGTTGATAACACACTGATGTTTTTAGTTGTTGCTAAGTAGTGTTTATACTAAGTCAAGGATTTTTCAGCTTCTCATGCCCAGCCAGCAAGAAGGCTGGTGGGGACACAAGAAGCTGGGAGGGGACACAGCCAGGACAGCTGACCCAGACTGGCCAAAGAGCTATTCCATACCATATGACATCATGCCCAGTATATAAACTGGGGGAGCTGGCTGGGAGGGGCGGATCGCAGCTCGGGAACTAACTGGGCATCGGTCAATGAGTGGTGAGCAATTGCACTGTGCACCACTTGCTTTGTATAGTTTAATTCTTTTAGTATTGCTATTGTCATATTATTATTATCATTATCATTGTTTTTCATTCCTTTCTGTCCTATTAAACTGTCTTTATCTCAACCCACGAGGTTTTTTTTTTCTGATTCTCTCCCCCATCCCAGGGGTGGGGGGGCAGTGAGCGAGCGGCTGCGTGGTGCTTAGCTGCCGGCTGGGGTTAAACCACGACACAAAGGAACTACCTGTATGCAAAAAATTGAGCATAAGCGAAAGCCTTTGTGGGAAGGAAAAAAAAATACCAAGATCTTAGAATGTAACTATATTTTATTTTGAATTTAATTCAAAATTTTTTTTAATATTAGAGACTTTTTTTTTTTTTAAAGCTTCCTGGACTATAACTGCTCTCTAAATCACTTTGGCATTTAATCATTCTAATTGTTATTATGTAGTATTAATGACCACCCATAACAATTATATTTGAAATATGAATGCAAAAAATACACAGGTAGTCATTACTATTACACCTTTTATGCAAAATTCCAGGAAAGATCAATTATTATAATCACAATTTTAAAAATTTCTGCAGCCAACACAATGATTCCACAAATAGGTCACATACAGAGCAGTACAGAATTTGTCCTGGAAAGCAGAAGTTATAATACAAAGATCCTAATCCAAATTAGTGCTGCTGCACCTGCTGCTATTTAAACAAAATAGAAAAGAATAAATACTGTCCTTAAACAATGGGGAAACTGATCTCCTAATAAAGTACAGTTGCCTACCCGTAACTGCAGAGGACAAACAGCAATACATTTACCAGGATTGCAAGATTACAGCACAAGCTTTGTTGAATCTATCACAGTAAGGGTGGAATAGAAGAAAACAAATGTGCACATATGCGGGCTTTGAAACTATCTATTAAAACTGACAGTTCTCATCTTAACTAAGCATAATAAATCAAAACAGCTACAAAGCAGATTCTCACATTGCCTGAATCTGCAAGAACCTGTTGTTTCAGCAGGAAAATACTATTACAGTAGTTAAGGTTCTGCCTTGAAATTCTTATAAAAACCATTATATATGGTTAACAAAACATTTCCCACACTTTTATTCTCCATAATCTTATGAATTCTTTTTAATTATAAAAGTATAAAACGTTCAACAGGATCCATCTGTTCTACTGGAATACTTTGCATTGGCAATTATGAAGTGAAAATAACAGCAGAATTTGTAGATCTTACTTTTCCAAATTCTTAAATATGTCAGACTATTAAACTATAGATTAAGACAAACCATTTATTATTTTTCCTCCTCTTAAGATTACCTACCAATTATATTACTTTAAAACAAAATATATATATATAGGCTAAAGAACAAGAAAGCTACAGAAATAAAATAAACACAATACTTTTAATGACCATACCTAGTAATAAGAACCGCATTATCATGGTGGGCAATCCCATTTTCTGGAATGGTGTTTCCATCACTTTGGTGGGAGAGAATGGATTTCTGCCACTTACAGAAGCTATCAAGGGACTTGTCTGCATGGTGGTTTATCTCCAAGTTTGGCTGCAATACAACATGCATACCAGAAATGTTCCAAACAAATTACTAAGGTCAGTTGTTAAGCCTTCTGAAGACTAAAATGGGACTATAATTAGAAGCAGTGGTTTCTAGGAATAAACTCTTCTTGCCAAATTTTATCACTGTAAAATCTGACCCCAAGTTCAGCTGAACAGGCATTATTTCTGCTCCAACTTTAATAGTGATTATGTCAATACAAAAAAAAAAAAATAATCAGAATATCAAAATATAGATCTAAAAATAAAACTGACATCCCCGAAGGTGTATTAATATTCGCCTGAAGTAAAGAACAGCTATCTTTGAGATGATATGTGAGGAATATTCCTTTGAACTGTTTCATCTTGATTAAAGTAGTGAAAGATTACAAGATAGGTTTTGTACTCAGATGCAGCCATTTCAAGCAACAATTAAATTAAACCTATATTACACAATAGCGTAACTTGTATTTCAGGGATATAAAACTTAAATGCAACAGCTCTTACCTGATCTTCAGTGAGGACAATTAAACGTGTCACTATAATATTCACAACGTTTCCTAGACTGGAATCACGATAAAGTTTGGCAACCTGACCTCCAGAAAATAAGAAAAGGCACAAAGTCAGACAAGAAACACTACTTATTTCCTAAATGGTTAATTTTTAACCTATTTTCCTGCTCAATGTAATTTCATAATGTTAGTTATCATTATCACATGAATAAGAGTTATTTTTGGACCAACAAAAGACCATTCAGTAAAAATTAAACTTCTTCAGTCATACTTTTCAGTCAAAACAGTTTATACCTTATTTCATAATCCATCCAGCATAAGGAGCATTTAGACTGTCGACTTAAACAGAATAAAACTGTATAATCTAAATGTAATGATATGAATGTAAAAATCAAAAGACAATTTAAGTGATCACAGTGTATTTCTTGACAGAAACAGTACTGCATTTTTCCCATGATGCTAACATTTGCCATATTTCAACTATTAATTCCTGCAAGTTGATACACATTTTAAGGCATTATTCATGCCAATAAAGAAATACTTTACAGTTGCTTTATCATTTCAAAACATGCATATTGATATGAACACAGAGAGGGATGAAACTTACAATATTCATTACACTCAAAACGTAGTGCTCAATGTCTTTGCGACCATGGTATCCCACCATCATTTTGTCTGCTACTACCAGCGTTTCCACAAACCGTTCAAGGCTTACTGATCTCTTCTGTCGACTATGACTACTTAACGTGTCATTGACTGGAAGTGAAGTTGGAAAAGCAGATGCATCACTCATCCACCAAGGTTTACCGCTTCTTGTGAGGTCTTCTAGGAACCAAAATAATTAAACACTTCAGAGGGGTCACTAGTAAAACTCATTCAAATGCAGCTGTTTTATGTTGAGATTATCATCTTCAAGCTTCTAAAAAGAAGTCTTTCTTGAGGCAAAGGAAAACTAAATTTATTTTCTAAATTTTATTTTAAAATACCTTATATAATGGAAAAACAACTTTGAATTCTAATATTCTCAACTCTCCTTAACCTGACTTAGGATAATAAATTATCATCTTAACAGATCTGATTCAGCACATCTATGTTAATACTAAAGATTAGTTATAGTTAACCACAAGCACATTTTAGAATTTTAAGGATAAGAACAAGACAGCTATAATATTTGGAAAAAAACAAACTAGAAATCAAAAATTCAAAATTAAGGTAAAAAGTTATCAAACTATACTAAGGAATTAAACACGCTGATAAGGCACCAAGAAAGCTTTTTCCCTCCTGTGAAACTCTGTAATTAAGCAATTACGCTTACATGCCTAATAGTTTTTGGGCCAAATAAATTACTTTTCTTTTCAGAAAGCTATCAGATTATATTTTATCTACCTCATGAATTAACTACAATGGGAAGTTTAAAATGGCCTGACATGGGACAATTTCTATAGTTATTTTTAACACTAATTTTAATTCAAATATGTTGATTCTTGTACTTGTTTCACAAAACAGAAAAAATTTTTGCATGTAACAGATTGATTATTAAAAATCCAAACAGCTGTAATTATCAGCAAAACAAACACTACAAACCTATTTTAAATTTGAATTCCTGTCATCGGGGCACAATTGAACCCACCCTTCCCTGCAAAACTGACATTTTTGTGTGTATTAAGTATCCCTTTTCCACAAAGGCCCATACAGATCTCAATCTTAAGTTTATTGATGTATATAATTAGGCTGGCTTTACTTAAGTAGGATTTCAAAATTTTTAAGGTATTCTTGCTAGTTATGAATGAACATAAGAACATGTGTTGGGCTTGTGTAGCGGGGGAGGGGCTACAGGGGTGGCTCCTGTGAGAAGCTGCTAGAAGCTTCCCCGCTCCAACTGGGATCTGCCTCTGGCCAAGGCCGAGCCAATCAGCGACGGTGGTAGTGCCTCTGTGATAGCATATTTAAGAAGGGGAAAAGACTACTAAAAAAGGGAAGAGCTGCAGCGAAGAGAGGAGTGGGATATAGGAGAAACAACCATGCAGACACTGAGGTCAGTGAAGAAGGAGAGGGAGGAGGTGTGCCGGAGCAGAGATTCCCCTGCAGCCCGTGGAGGACCCCATACCAGAGCAGGTGGCTGGGCCCGAAGAAGGCCGTGACTCTGTGGGAAAGCCCATACTGGAGCAGTTCGTGGAGAACTGCAGCCCATGGGAAGGACCCACATTGAAGAAGTTTGTGGAGGGCTGACCCCTGTGAGAGGGACCCCACGCTGGAGCAGGGGAAGAGCGTGAGGAGGAGTCCCCCTGAGGAGGAAGGAGCAGCAGAGACAACCTGTGACTGCAACCCCCATTCCCCGTCCCCCTGCGCCGCTGGGGGGGAGGAGGTGGTAGAGGAATCGGGAGCAAAGCTGAGCCCGGGAAGAAGGGAGGGGAGGGGGGAAGGTGTGTTTTTAAGATATGGTTCTATTTCTCATCATCCTATTCTGATTTGATTGGTAACAAATTAAATTGGTTTATTTTTCCCCAAATCGAGTCTGTTTTGCCTGTGACCATAATTGGTGAGTGATCCCTCCCTGCCCTTGTCTCGACTCACGAGCCTTTCGTTGTATTTTCTCCTCCCCATCCCGCCGGGGGGGGAGGAGTGAGCGAGCGGCCGCGTGGTGCTTAGTTGCTGGCTGGGCCTAAACCACAACAGAACATTAATAGTTAATACATTTAATTGACTGAATAGGACTGCTCAAGTGAGCAATTCCTGAGATGCATCCTTACCTCTACTAAAACAGGTTCAGCTAAGGACAATTTGAGATAGGACCAGTACCTTCTGTGAAAAAACAATGCTTTATGCAATTCAACTAAGCACATTATTTTCAAAGGGCAATAACTACACCACAAAGAATGTATGTTCAGGTCAAAACCAGGAATACAAAGCTTCTGCATTCCCACTGTTGCAGTGTTTCATAACTGTTGAGTCCACAGTGTTGGCTTTAAAAGGTAAGTATTTTAGAAAAGTTGAAAAATGAAAATAAACCTGGTAGTTGACAAAAATGCCAGTAATGAAATAATCCTCATTCTGCAATGGGTATAAGATTACACCCATTCTAAAAAAATAGTACCAAGTATTAAAGCCTGTTGAAGATTCTATAATCAATACCAAGCTTTTTCCTGTTTTTTCATCTCTATTCTAGAAAATTCAAAGTTTTTTCATCTCACAAGCAGTGATTTAGGAATGTCTGGAAATTTTCTCTGACAACTTCTGTAGTAAAATTTTTAAAAATCCGCTGTTTGTTGCCAAATAGCAAATGATGTCTGAGGGTTTCTGATGCTCTTAGAATGCTAAGAGTACTTTAGAAATGCAACACTGCTTCAACATTCATTCATAATTTTTCACTCAAATATGCAAATCTATTTAAACATTTGAAAACTGATGAGCTCATGCAGAAAACTTTCAGAGAAAAAAATAAAATTCTTTTGGACTCATCTTGATAGTGTCTTTCAAACAAAGGTCTCAGAAGACTTCACAAAAAGAAACATTTCTCCTTTTCTTATCAGATGAGAAGCTTAGGCTTCAGCTGGTCTTGAAGTAATGGGAAAGTTGAAAACAATCCTAAGTACTTAGGCTCACACTCCAGGATCTATCAATGCTTATGCTGTTTTACTTTAAAAACACTAAATAATGCTGACAATTTTCTTTAAAAAGCTAAGATATGTCAATAAAAGTTTGCAATATATTTAACAAAAATAGTTCTGTGGCAAGTTATGTCATTTTTCCACCATATTCCTAGATTTAAAAAACCCTTAAACTTGCATTAACATTGAACGTAGCTATCGGAAAGTAAAAGAAAGCAACAATGAAAAAAAAAGTCAGACAAACACTGTAATTAACCCCAAAGTAACAATTACAAAAAGAAGAAAATTAGGTTTTAAATTGCAACTGAAAATAAATCCAAATCTGTATAGACATGGAGTTCACAACTATGGTACCCAAGTTTTCCTAAGTCAGTTCTCTAAAGATCCTAGGTGGGGATGGAAGGTGAAGAGAGAGAAGAGAGCACACAAACAGAAAAAGATCTCAAAATGCAATAGAATACTTATGTAAGATGCAACTGTGAGAATATTTTAAAGTGAAGGACTACGTGCTGCTTTTTCTTACTATTAGCAACATCATTTAATGTATATACAAGCATTTTTTCATTTTAGAATACACTGACTGTAAAGTCTGGCACAAGTAAAACCACTACATGAGGCAGCATGTAGTAGAGCCATCCCTAAATAATCTGCCACTTTGCAGCTTTCATATGTCAATTTTTGTTGTTTCTCAATCCTATCCAAACAGTCTGTATATTTGTAACAAGGGTTGGGTTTGGGTTTTTTTGTTTGTTTGTTTGTTTTTTGAGAGGGTTGTTTTTTAAATTCTTGCAACTCCAAAGCAGGTAAAGAAATTTTATTCATACTTCCAACAGAATTTCAACTTTAGGCACAAATACAAGTATACAGCTTTTCAGTAGAAAAGCATATTTCTTAAAATGCTGCAAATGCAAAAATAATGGATCATAACAAACATTATTTTGCAACTTTAATGTAGCGCATGCTATTAGGCATCAGGCAAAATAAGCGTTTCAATAAACTACGCAGTCAAACAAGGATACCACAGAAAGCAGTCCGTAATATAAAAAAATTGTTGCAAAATGGAGGATTTTAACATGCCATCTCTAAATATTTACTTTAAAATTATAAGCTATAAACCAAATTTCATTTGGCATCCCAGTTATACCTGGCTACTCCATGGCTTAGAGACATCCTTTCTTTAGAAAACCACCTAGATGTTGTTACTGTTTTGCACAGAATATAAATGAATAAGATCTAACTCTTCTAGAGGCTGATCCCACAAAGCATTCTGCAAGATAACCCAGTAGCCTCAAATCCGATTGAAGCAATTGGAATTTGAAGGTGCTCAACTTCTTAGCAAGGCCTTAATGATTTCAGCTATATTTCATAAAACATAGTAAATTTGATGACAATATATACATGAACTATTAATTTTAACATTTTTTATTTTTTAAATATTCCTATGTCTAACTGCTTAAAATCTAATTTAGGTTATGAAAACCAGCCACAGTTCTATACCATATTATCTGAACCTAAACTATCAGTCAAATAGGGAAATATTTTTATCTCTGCCTCTCCAACTCTTCTCTTGTATTTGCCACTGTAATTCTACTATCTACTATGAAGTAGTCCATCACTTGCTCATACCAACTAATTCTGATCATCCTTTCTCCAAACTCCCTACCCCACTTTCTGTCAATTATTGCCATTTTTCTCAGAAAGGTCAGAAATAACACTCCCCTTGTCTCTATCAACACTTCAAAATCCTGACCACTTCCCTGATACAGAACAGGTACATGATAAATTTAGGTCTAGATTACAGTAGGGGAAACTTGCCAGACCATGAATAGTGGCACAGTTACACAAGCAGATTCCTCCCAGCATGTTGTACTGGCAAAAGTGTTCTGAAGGTAGAGCTAAAAAAAAAAAAAAAAAAATCAGTCTCCCAGACAAAATAAATTATATACTGGCAAAAATGCAGTTACAATTTTATTACAACTGCATTTAGACTTTTTAAAATCAATAAAAACCAACCACAAAATTGGAGTGTTCAAAACTTCCAAAAACAGTCAAATGCCCCAAAGATTTATTCTACTAGCAAAAAGTTATTACTGTAAACCTGGCTTTAGTCCTAGAGTCTAAAAGCTGAGAAACTGAAAATTAAAATTTTATTTTACTTTTTAGATATTCTGGGGATGCTTTGGATGCCATGTCACTTTGGGATAAAGCTGAAACAGCGCTCAGAAAACAAGTTTAAAAGGTTTTGGTACCCAGGAGGAGAGCATTAAAATAGCACGTCATCTGGAAAAGTAAGACCTTGAAGTTTTGGGGGACAGCAAAGTTTTTCAGAAATTTTTATAGAGTGGTAGTAGTACACAGAACAACAGGAAAAGGAGAAACTGAGATGAAGGAGCACGAGAGTAGTCTCAGGCTTGTAAGAAATAGTACTTTTGTATTTCAATAATTAAGGACTTCAGGATGTGACAGCTCAGGAAATGCACAGGAGCTTCCAAGAATAAAGGCAGCATCAAATATGCAAAGAAATAAATGCTAAAGATTACTGCATGTTTCACAAAAACTGCACACAAGATGTGTAGCTCTGATCGACCTATGATCCTGTCCTGGTTTCAGCTAGGACAGAGTTAATTTTCTTCCTAGTAGCTGGTATAGTGCTGTGTTTTGGATTTAGTAGGAAAAGAATGTTGATAACACACTGATGTTTTTAGTTGTTGCTAAGTAGTGTTTATACCCAGTCAAGGATTTTTCAGCTTCTCATGCCCAGCCAGCAAGGAGGCTGGAGGGGCACAAGAAGCTGGGAGGGGACACAGCCAGGACAGCTGACCCAAACTGGCCAAAGAGCTATTCCATACCATATGACCTCATGCCCAGTACATAAACTGGGGGAGCTGGCTGGGAGGGGCGGATCGCTGCTCGGGAACTAACTGGGCATCAGTCAATGAGTGGTGAGCAACTGCATTGTGCACCTCTTGCTTTGTATAGTTTAATTCTTTTAGTATTACTATTGTCATATTATCATTATCATCATCATTGTTTTTCATTCCTTTCTGTCCTATTAAACTGTCTTTATCTCAACTCACGAGGTTTTTTTTCCTGATTCTCTCCCCCATCCCAGGGGTGGGGGGGCAGTGAGCGAGCGGCTGCGTGGTGCTTAGCTGCCGGCTGGGGTTAAACCACGACAGTCCTTTTTGGCGCCCAACGTGGGGCACAACGGGTTGAGATAACGACAAATCTGACTGGAATGTGTTAGAACAAATGGTCACAATGTTGATGTATTTGCTCTCAAAGTTGGTGCACTTGTTCTTAAAGGTGCGTTATGTAAGACCTTACTTGCAGTATATGCTCCCTGTTGTGCTGTTTATCACCCGTGGGAACTGGGCCAGAGTTATCATGGTGTTCTACTTTGTAACACTGGCTTATGATACGATAGACTTGCTGGTCGTGAAACTAATCTGGTATTTGTACTCAGCATTGCCGTCACCTCCGTACTTCGGGAGCCGTCTATCAGAGACTATTAATAATTACACCTTGTACCTTTTCTCATCGGAGAGCCAAGCCACGGGGGAGACACATTTCTTCAGCTTCCCCTTCTCCTCCAGGCACATTACAGTGGCTCTTGAGAATTTTGAATATCCTTGGGATGTTCAAACCAGCACGTTCCTATTGCTACGTCTCCTGAATGTGTTCCAGGTCTTGTTTAAGGTTAAACAACTATTTAAGAATACCTTTCGGAAATCTGCCCCGAGGCTTAATAGCCATGGGTGGCATGGCATGTGGGAGAAAATGGGCAGGTATCTAGAGAACTTCTCACCTCCAATGGTTTGGAACTTCACTCCTGAACAACTACAGGACCCTGATAAAGTGATAGAATATCTGAAAGGAAAATGCTGTGGCTATTCCAAAGAGGCACAACTTATCGCACTGTGCTGGGCCCTGGCCAGGATCTACCAAACACTGCTCGATACTGTGCAGCACCCTCAGGGGGAAGGGAGGGAAAACAGACTGACAGATACTGCGGCTACTCTGACCCCTGCAACAGGCACTGCGGCTGAACCAGAGAACCAACCTGTGCCAGTATCAGTCGCCCCTATACAGAAGAAGAAATATACAAAAAAATCAGTTCGCTTAGCGAAGGATGAAGATGAACCAGGGTCATCACGAGAACAGGAGGAAGAGGCAGAACTAGAAGTAATCACCCGATCCCTATCCCTGAGTGAGCTGCGGGATAATGTGAAAAGATTTCAGCCGTCGTCCAGGCGAGCACATTATCACCTGGCTGCTCCGATGCTGGGACAATGGGGCTAGTAGCCTGGAATTAGAGGGTAAGGAAGCCAAGCAGCTGGGATCCCTTGCTAGGGAAGGTGGCATTGATAAGGTGATTGGAAAAGGGACACAAGCCCTCAGCCTCTGGAGGCAACTCCTGTCAAGTGTGAAGGAAAGGTATCCCTTCAAGGAAGATGTTATATGTCAACCAGGCAAGTGGACCACCATGGAAAGAGGTATTCAGTACCTGAGGGAATTAGCCATGCGGGAGATGATTTATTATGACCCGGACAGTTTACAATTACCCAGAGATCCAGATGAAGTTCAATGCACACGACCCATGTGGCGGAAGTTTGTACGGAGCGCACCATCATCGTATGCCAACCCATTGGCAGTACTAACCTGGAAAGACGAAGAGGCACCGACAGTGGATGAAATGGCTCGCCAACTCCGGCAATATGAAGAAAATCTCTCTTCATCCCTACGAGCCTGTGTCTCGGCTGTGGAAAAACTGTCCAAAAAGTCCGAAGAACTGATTGAACTGATCGAAAAGTCCTACTCCCCACCTGCACAGACCAATATCTCAGCTATTAGGAGTGAGCATTCCTCTGCTCAAGAGAGAAAATATAGAAGGTATACACCACGGGGTGCCCTGTGGTTTTACCTGCGTGACCACGGAGAGGACATGAGGAAGTGGGATAGAAAACCTACCTCGACCCTAGATGCACGGGTACGGGAATTGAAAGGAAAAACAACCAGAAAAGGGGATTCTTCCAGGAAAGATGCCGCTCCGGTTTCCAGACAAAGTAGAAGGGCTTCTGACCCTCTTGAAGGGACCTCTAAGTCATTTTTACAAGAAGTGAGTAACAAATACTCTGACCAGGATTAGAGGGGCCCTGCCTCCAGCCAGGTGGAGGAAAGGGACAACCGGGTTTACTGGACTGTGTGGATTCGATGGCCTGGCACATCAGACCCACAGGAGTATAAGGCTCTAGTGGACACCGGTGCACAGTGTACCCTAATGCCATCAAGCTATAAAGGGGCAGAACCCATTTGTATTTCTGGGGTGACAGGGGGATCTCAACAGCTAACTCTATTGGAGGCTGAAATAAGCCGAACTGGGAATGAGTGGCAGAAACACCCCATTGTGACTGGCCCAGAGGCCCCATGCATCCTTGGCATAGATTATCTCAGGAGAGGGTATTTTAAAGACCCAAAGGGGTACCCATGGGCTTTTGGTATAGCTGCCTTGGAGACAGAGGGAATTGAACAGTTGTCCACCTTGCCCGGTCTCTCTGAGGACCCTTCGGTTGTGGGGTTGCTGAGGGTCAAAGAACAACAGGTGCCAATCGCTACCACAAGGGTGCACCAGTGGCAATATCGCACCAACCGAGACTCCCTGATTCCCATCCATACGCTGATTCAGCGACTGGAGAGCCAAGGAGTGATCAGCAGGACTCGCTCACCCTTTAACAGCCCCATATGGCCAGTGCGAAAGTCTAATGGAGAATGGAGACTAACAGTAGACTATCGTGGCCTGAATGAAGTCACACCACCGCTGAGTGCTGCCGTGCCAGACATGCTAGAGCTCCAATATGAACTGGAGTCAAAGGCAGCCAAGTGGTACGCCACAAGTGATATCGCTAATGCATTTTTCTCAATCCCTTTGGCAGCAGAGTGCCGGCCACAGTTTGCTTTCACTTGGAGGGGCGTCCAGTACACCTGGAATCGACTGCCCCAGGGGTGGAAACACAGCCCCACCATTTGCCATGGACTGATCCAAAATGCACTGGAAAAAGGTGGAGCTCCAGAACACCTGCAATACATTGATGACATCATCATATGGGGCAACACAGCAGAAGAAGTTTTTGAGAAAGGGGAGAAAATAATCCAAATCCTTCTGAAGGCCGGTTTTGCCATAAAACAGAGTAAGGTGAAGGGACCCGCACAGGAGATCCAGTTTTTAGGAATAAAATGGCAAGACGGACGTCGTCATATCCCAATGGATGTGATCAACAAAATAGCAGCTATGTCTCCACCGACTAGTAAACAGGAAACACAAGCTTTCTTAGGGGTTGTAGGTTTTTGGAGAATGCATATTCCAAATTAGAGTCTGATTGTAAGCCCTCTCTATCAAGTGACCCGGAAGAAGAACGATTTTAAATGGGGCCCTCAGCAACAACAAGCCTTTGAACAGATTAAACGGGAGATAGTTCATGCAGTAGCCCTTGGGCCAGTCCGGGCAGGACCAGATGTTAAAAATGTGCTCTACACCGCAGCCGGGGAGAATGGCCCTACCTGGAGTCTCTGGCAGAAAGCACCCGGGGAGACCCGAGGTCGACCCCTAGGGTTTTGGAGTCGGGGATATCGAGGATCTGAGGCCCGCTATACTCCAACTGAAAAGGAGATATTAGCAGCATATGAAGGAGTTCGAGCTGCTTCAGAAGTGGTTGGTACTGAAACACAGCTCCTGTTGGCACCCCGACTGCCGGTGCTGGGCTGGATGTTCAAAGGGAAGGTCCCTTCTACACATCATGCAACTGATGCTACATGGAGTAAGTGGGTTGCACTTGATCACACAATGGAGTCGAGTAGGAAACCCCAGTCACCCAGGAATTCTGGAAGTGATCACGGACTGGCCAGAAGGCAAAGATTTTGGAATATCGCCAGAGGAGGAGGTGACGGGTGCTGAAGAGGCCCCACTGTATAATAAACTGCCAGAAAATGAGAGGCAATATGCCCTGTTCACTGATGGGTCCTGTCGCATTGTAGGAAAGCATCGGAGGTGGAAGGCGGCTGTATGGAGTCCTATAGGACAAGTTGCAGAAACCGCAGAAGGAGAAGGTGAATCGAGTCAGTTTGCAGAGGTGAAAGCCATCCAGCTGGCTTTAGGCATTGCTGAACGAGAAAAATGGCCAATACTTTATCTCTATACTGACTCATGGATGGTGGCAAATGCTCTGTGGGGGTGGTTGCAGCAATGGAAGCGGAGTAACTGGCAACGCAGAGGGAAACCCATCTGGGCTGCCACATTGTGGCAAGATATCGCTGCCCAGCTAGAGAATCTGGTTGTGAAAGTATGTCATGTAGATGCCCATGTACCTAAGAGCTGGGCCACTGAGGAACATCAAAACAATCAACAGGTAGACAAGGCTGCTAGGATTGAAGTAGCTCAGGTAGATCTGGATTGGCAGCATAAGGGTGAATTATTCATGGCTCGGTGGGCCCGTGACACCTCAGGCCACCAGGGAAGAGATGCAACATATAGATGGGCTCGTGATCGAGGGGTGGACCTGACCATGGACACTATCACACATGTCATCCATGAATGTGAAACATGCGCTGCAATCAAGCAAGCCAAGCGGTTAAAGCCTCTTTGGTATGGAGGACGATGGCTGAAAGAGAAATATGGAGAGGCCTGGCAGATTGACTATATCACACTCCCACAAACCCACCAAGGCAAGTGCCATGTGCTTACAATGGTGGAAGCAACCACCGGCTGGCTGGAAACGTATCCCGTGCCCCATGCCACCGCCCGGAACACTATCCTGGGCCTTGAAAAGCAAATCTTATGGTGACATGGCACCCCAGGAAGAATTGAGTCAGACAACGGGACTCATTTCCGGAACAATCTCATAGACACCTGGGCCAAAGAGCATGGCATTGAGTGGGTGTATCACATCCCCTATCATGCACCAGCCTCTGGGAAAATCGAGCAATACAATGGGTTGTTAAAGACTACATTGAGAGCAATGGGTGGTGGGACCTTCAAACATTGGGATACACATCTAGCAAAGGCCACCTGGTTAGTCAACACTAGAGGATCTGCCAATCGAGCTGGCCCTGCCCAATCAGAACTTTTACATACTGTAGAAGGGGATAAAGTCCCTGTAGTGCACATAAAAAATATGCTAGGGAAGACAGTCTGGGTTGCTCCTGCCTCAGGCAAAGGAAAACCCATTCGTGGGATTGCTTTTGCTCAAGGGCCTGGGTGCACTTGGTGGGTGATGCGGAAGGATGGGGAAGTCTGATGTGTGCCTCAAGGGGATTTGATTTTAGGTGAGAACAGCCAATAGATCAAACTGTATGATATTAATTGCTATATAACCCTGCCACTGTATGTCATCATTACTATAGTTGTTATATGCTATATCAACAGTATTACAGTAAGAATCACCTAGATTAATAAAGAATGAACTTTGATAAAACTGAGTGAAGTGCAGTAGTGATGGAACCAGGACTGACTGCAGCATGCAACAATCCAACACCACACACCATCCTCCTGCTGCGCCCAATGTCATCTGCCCGCTGCACTGCACCAAAGCCAGATCCTGTTCTGCCGACTGAGCGGACTTTGCACCATCCCTCCTGCCCAGACAGACTGTTATGACAGATGGAGCCCAAAGTCATGGACTGAATGAACTCAATGAACATTTGATAGAGATGGCCCATAGACCACGGGAATGATATCTGTGTGTGTATGTATTAAAAGGCAGCAAAAGTGGTGGTGATTAATTGAAAATGCATTGGAAAGTGTGGGACCTGGACATGATGTAGATGGTATAGAATAAGGGGTGGATACTGTCCTGGTTTCGGCTAGGACAGAGTTAATTTTCTTCCTAGTAGCTGGTATAGTGCTGTGTTTTGGATTTAGTAGGAAAATAATGTTGATAACACACTGATGTTTTTAGTTGTTGCTAAGTAGTGTTTATACCCAGTCAAGGATTTCTCAGCTTCTCGTGCCCAGCCAGCAAGAAGGCTGGAGGGGCACAAGAAGCTGGGAGGGGACACAGCCAGGACAGCTGACCCAAACTGGCCAAAGGGATATTCCATACCATATGACATCATGCCCACTATATAAACTGGGGGGAGTTGGCTGGGAGGGGCAGATCGCGGCTCGGGAACTAACTGGGCATCAGTCAATGACTGGTGAGCAACCGCATTGTGCACCTCTTGCTTTGTATAGTTTAATTCTTTTAGTATTACTATTGTCATATTATTATTATCATCATCATTGTTTTTCATTCCTTTCTGTCCTATTAAACTGTCTTTATCTCAACTCACGAGGTTTTTTTCCTGATTCTCTCCCCCATCCCAGGGGTGGGGGGGCAGTGAGCGAGCGGCTGTGTGGTGCTTAGCTGCCAGCTGGGGTTAAACCACGACAGATCCATACGACAGATACCACCAGAACAGTTGGATGCAACATGATCAAACTAGCTGCTACTGCTTCAACCTCACTTGGAGGAATGACTTCCTAAGCATTAATCTAAAAGGTAACATCTGACAGAGACCAATACATTTTTTTTCCTAGTAATATTATAATGGTAAAAATAGCTTTGTCCTACATTTCATGATCCTTCCACTTATTTCAAGAGGCTTAATTGACAACATTCCCTATAAAATGAAAGAAAAAGATGGATGCTTCACAGATGTCTGTCGTAAAAATGCATAAATTGGAGCATCCACATACGTTAGTACTCGAATTTTACAATCAGTTAGCAGGCAGTAGTAGTTAGGAGACTTGTTTTGCAATCATTAGAAGCACGTAGATGGAATAACACTTCCAAATTTACATACATAAAGTTTGACATTCACTACAAGTAGAGTCTAAACACAGTTAACTGAACCACTCGGGAAAAACTGTCTCCCAAGCATGGGCCTTTGTAGACAATCTGCACTGTAAGTTTAGTCAGCTGGTGCCAGTAAAAGTTACAACCTCCAAAAGAAGCTGAAATAAGTTACATCAATGAACAGTGATATTGTTTTATTTTAAGATTAGCATTTGTCAGTCTGTCCTGTGCACTGAATCTTATGGAATACAACTGTCCAGGACTGAACTTTTAAGAACAAGCTATTTCTGAGTGTCCTGGTTTCGGCTGGTACAGTGCTGCGTTTTGGATTTAGTGTGAGAATGATGTTGATAACACTCTGATGTTTTAGTTGTTGCTAAGTAGCACTTATCTTAAGCCAAGGACTTTTCAGTTTCCCATGCTCTGCCAGCAAGCAGGTGTGCAAGAAGCTGGGAGGGAGCACAGCCAGGACAGCTGACCTGAACTAGCCAAAGGAACATCACGCCTAGTATATAAACAGGGGGGAGTTGGCCGGGAGGCGCGGATCGCGGCTCGGGAACTAACTGGGCATCGGTCAGCAGGTAGTGAGCAATTGCATTGTGCATCACTTTTTTTTCCTTCCCCCCCCCTCTTTTTTTTGTTGTATTCCTTTTCATTACTATTATTATTATATTTCATTATTACTATTGTTAGTATTATATTTTACTTTAGTTAAACTGTTCTTATCTCAACCCACGAGTTTTACTTTTTTTCCCTTTCCTTTCCTCCTCCTCACCCCACTGGGAGGGGAGGGGGAAACAGCTGCATGGTGCTGAGTTGCTGACTGGGGTTAAATCACAACACTGAGATATAAACAAACGACAAGGTTAGAACATTTTCCTATTATGTAAAACATTATTGTAGTGCTCTAAAATAATGTCAGATTTACTCCAAGCTGTCTTCAAGAAATTGGTTTTCAGCTTCAGTTTAAGCAAGTGAAAATCATGTCAAAGAATAATTGAAAATTGTTTTTGTGGAAGTTAAAACTGCTTTACAAGGAAAATGTCTCAATAAAAACTATATAATCCTTCCTGTAAGGCACCTGTAAATCACATACTCAACTATCATGGAATAATGTTAATCCACTGAACCAAAAGCCAGTATCAAAACACCATAAACCTCCGTAAATGAGAAAGATGTGGACTCCAGTTACAAATGTATTATTAATCATAATACTGAACACATTTATTACACTTCAAGTTTCCTCAAACGAGATGGAACACTTACTAAACATTGAGCTGTAATACTTAGTCACTCAATCACACCTTCCAGTCAGGGTACAAAGTACATTTAGAGCACATGTTAAGGAAGCCTGTGCTCATCATTACCACTGTACACAACACAGGAATAAAACAAGACTTAGTCCCAGCATCTTAGTTTTCAAAAGACACTACACTCTTGATCTGAATCTGAAAAAAAAGCAAAAACTACTTTTCAACAGTAGTCACTGCATCACCCAAAAGGAGGATTCCTACTGCTACATTCTCCACTGTACCTTACATGTGAACCAAGCAAGATATTTTAAAATAAGTCTTAAGTTATAATTTTTTAAAAGGAATGACACTCATACTCACTTACCTGAGACTCCACAGTGACCATGATCATAGAGATGTTGCTGGTGCATGGTAGACTTTTTGTATATAACATGAGGATGACCATTCTCATAATTAAAGTTACTGGAATTTTTTGTTATATTCCTTAAAGGCTCAATAAAATACTCTTCATCTTCTGTAGCAATGACTCCATGCTTAAAGGAGAAAAGAAGAAAAAAGAAACTTGCAAAAGACAATATAAAACTCCTATTAAAAAGCTTAATTTTAAATAACATTTGATTATTGTTTATTTCTGTGAAGAAATCCACAACTATAAGCCAACACAGAAAACAATGCATGAGCCAGCTCTCCTCCACTGACTTTAGTGGGAACAGGAGTAAGTGCCTATAAACACCACAATGAGAAAAGAATTCAAATATCATTGCCCTATTTCTGGAGTTCTTTCCTATCATTTTTGGTAGATGTGGTAAGAAAGCAAGATATATTCTTGGTATATGATAAAATCTGTTCACAGAGATGTTCCAAAACTATGTGATTCCTATCCATTAAAAGTGACGCCAAGCCAAAATGGCCTTGCTCAAAGGGTGAACCCAATATCCCTCTGTGATGCCATACCAGTAGATGCTTAATGCCACATACTGCATCAAAGAAAAACCACATGAAGGATTAATTCTAGAAAATATATTCAGGGAAACCATTCAGCATTTTACATCCAGATGCTCAATTCCAAAACTGAGCTAGTTATTAAAATCAAATTATTAATATTAACTTAGGCTACACTATCTACAAAGCATTTATTCCTTAAAAGGTCTCGCCACAAATCTTTGGCAAATCCGAGTTGTTGCAGACTGTGTACTAGACCTCATTCTCCATAACAAACGAACATATTTTTTTCCCTCATACTGCAGTGAAGAACAGTAGATATTCTATTCTCATAACTTTCACATTTGTGAACTCAGCTACTTCCAAACAGGAAGTGGTTTACAGAAGAAAGGGGAGATTTCAGGCCAACTATGCAGTCTCCTGAACCTTCAGCAATTAAAACTGAACTTTAGCAGATAACCCAGTTTTGGGATCCTTTCAGCTACAGAAATATTGGGGAATAAGCCCAGACAGACTCCTACACCTATATTTGCTAAATAAAAAATTCTGGTATCTGTAGCTAGAAAACTCTGAATGTATAAACTTTCTGCACCAGGAAAAAGAGCTACTGATCAGGTAGGAGACTGGAAGCAAGAACTTCTGTATTCCTATCCTGATTTGATAAATCATAAGTTTCTACCACACCTTTGATCTGTAAAGCAAGCACTATGCATGAGCTTTTTTTTTTTTTTTTTTTTTTTACAGGTTTCTGTTTGGTTTGGGTTTTGGTTTGTTTTTTTTCTCCTCCAATGAGACCTCTATGATTAGCCATAAGACCACTTGCTCCATATTTGCTCTAAATATCCCAAAGCTGTTTCTGAGATCAGGGCTCGCCATTGTACTCTTGGTCAAAGCTCTCCTCCTGCTACTGTTTTGTACATCAACTGCCTGCAGTTCTTCACTCCTGGAATAACCGGATTTCAGTAGAATCATAGAATCATTTAGGTTGGAAAAGACCTTTAAGATCATCAAGTCCAACCATTAACCTAACACTGCCAAGTCCACCACTAAACCATGTCCCTAAGTGCCACATCTACACGTCTTTTAAACACCTCCAGGGATGGTGACTCCACCACTTCCCTGGGCAGCCTGTTCCAATGCTTGACAACCCTTTCGGTGAAGAAATCTTTCCTAATATCCAATCTAAACCTCCCCTGGCACAACCTGAGGCCGTTTCCTCTCATCCTATCACTTGGTACTTGGGAAAAGAGACCAACACCCACCTCGCTACAACCTCCTTTCAGGTAGTTGTAGAGAGCGATAAGGTCTCCCCTCAGCCTCCTTTTCTCCAGGCTAAACAACCCCAGTTCCCTCAGCTGCTCCTCATAGGACTTGTTCTCTAGACCCTTCACCAGCTTCGTTGCCCTTCTTTGGACACACTCCAGCACCTCAATGTCTTTCTTGTAGTGAGGGGCCCAAAACTGAACACAGTATTCGAGGTGCGGCCTCACCAGTGCCGAGTACAGGGGGACAATCGCTTCCCTAGTCCTGCTGGCCACACTATTTCTGATACAAGCCAGGATGCTCTTGGCCTTCTTGGCCACCTGGGCACACTGCTGTCTCATGTTCAGGTGGCTGTCGACCTAACACCCCCAGGTCCTTTTCTGCTGGGCAGCTTTCCAGCCACTCTTCCCCAAGCCTGTAGCATTGCATGGGGTTGTTGTGACCCAAGTGCAGGACCTGGCACCTAGCCTTGTTGAATCTCATACACTTGGCCTCGGCCCATCGATCCAGCCTGTCCAGATCCCTCTGTAGAGCCTTCCTTCCCTCAAGCAGATCAACACTCCCGCCCAACTTGGTGTCCTCTGAAAACTTCCTGAGGGTGCACTCGATCCCCTCATCCAGATCATTGATAAAGATATTAAACAGAACTGGCCCCAATACTGAGCCCTGGGGAACACCACTTGTGACCGGCCACCAACTGGATTTAACTCCATTCACCACCACTCCTTGGGCCCGGCCATCCAGCCAGTTCTTAACCCAGAGAAGAGTACACCCATCCAAGCCATGAGCAGCCAGTTTCTCCAGGAGAATGCTGTGGGAAACAGTGTCAAAGGCTTTACTAAAGTCCAGGTAGACAACACCCACAGCCTTTCCCTCGTCCACTAAACGAGTCACCTTGTCATAGAAGGAGATCAGGTTAGTCAAGCAGGACCTGCCTTTCATCAACCCATGCTGACTGGGCCTGATCACCTGGTTGTCCTGTACGTGCCGCGTGATGGCACGCAAGATGATCTGCTCCATAACCTTCCCTGGCACCAAGGTCAGACTGACAGGCCTGTAGTTCCCTGGATCCTCCTTCCAGCCCTTCTTGTAGATGGGAGTCACATTGGCTAACCTCCAGTCAACTGGGACCTCCCCGGTGAGCCAGGACTGCTGATAAATGATGGAAAGTGGCTTGGTGAGCACTTCCACCAGCTCCCTCAGTACCCTTGGGTGGATCCCATCCGGCCCCATAGACTTGTGTGTGTCTAAGCGGTGTAGCAGGTCACTAACCATTTCCCCTTGTATTACGGGGGCTTCATTCTGCTCCCCATCCCTGTCTTCCAGCTCAGGGGGCTGGGTACCCCGAGAACAACTGGTCTTACTATTAAAGACTGAGGCAAAGAAGGCATTAAGTACCTCAGCCTTTTCCTTATCCTTTGTCACTATGTTTCCCCCCCGCATCCAGTAAAGGATGGAGATTCTCCTTAGCCCTCCTTTTGTTGCTAATGTATTTATAGAAACATTTTTTATTGTCTTTTATGGCAGTAGCCAGATTAAGTTTTAGCTGGGCTTTGGCCCTTCTAATTTTCTCCCTGCATAACCTCATGACATCTTTATGGTCCTCCTGAGTGGCCTGCCCCTTCTTCCAAAGGTCATAAACTCTCTTTTTTTCCCTGAGTTCCAGCCAAAGCTCTCTGTTCAGCCAGGCCAGTCTTCTTCCCCGCCAGCTTGTCTTTCAGCACATAGGGACAGCCTGCTCCTGTGCCTTTAAGATTTCCTTCTTGAAGAATGTCCAGCCTTCCTGGACTCCTTTGCCCTTCAGGACTGCCTCCCAAGGGACTCTGTCAACCAGGCCCCTAAACAGGCCAAAGTCTGCCCTCTGGAAGTCCAAGGTAGCAGTTCTGTTAACCCCTCTCCTTACTTCTCCGAGAATCAAAAACTCGATCATTTCATGATCGCTATGCCCAAGATGGCCTCCAACCATCACATCACCCACAAGTCCTCCTCTGTTCGCAAACAACAGGTCCAGCAGGGCACCTTCCCTAGATGGCTCCCTCACCAACTGCGTCAGGAAGTTATCATCTTCCACACACCCCAGGAACCTCCTAGACTGTTTCCTCTCTGCTGTATTGTATTTCCAGCAGACATCTGGTAAGTTGAAGTCCCCCACGAGAACAAGGGCTAGCGATCGTGAGACTTCTCCCAGCTGCTTATAGAATATTTCATCTGCCTCTTCATCCTGGTTGGGTGGTCTATAACAGACTCCCACCATGATATCTGCCTTGTTGGCCTTTCCTCTGGTTCTTACCCATAAACACTCGACCCTTTCATCACCATCGTCAAGCTCTAAATTGCAGCATTAATTCTCTAAACAAATTGCATATAAAATAAGCAAAAACTATTATGAATGTCCGCAAGCTATCATCACAGTTCCTTCAGGTACCAGCAGTGAAAAAAGTTAGGAGTATCACCAATTTTTCCTATGCCTAGTCGACATATGATCTCATCTACCCAAACACTATGGTGGTTTAAGAAGAAAAAAAAAAAAAAAAAGAGATTTTAATAACATTTAGTTGAGGAACTGCAAATAAATTTTAACTCACACCTGCCACCAGGTAGTCAGAATATGCATACGGTCAGTTGCTGCAGCTAGCCAAGTGATTTGATAAACACTGGAAACTCAGCTTTCCCTGCATATGCCCTTCACATAAGTCCTGCATATATATACACCATTTTAAACCTAACATATATTAATTTTGCTTGCTAACAAAACCATTCTTCCAATACTGAACTGGTGCAAGTGGTCTTGTTGAATCAAAGTGAATGATTTTTAAGAAGCACTCCAAATTCTGTACATAAGAAATACCTATTTCAGTGACAACCACCATTTATTCTAATTAGGAGTTTAGAAAATTCATGTGGCTAGAGATGCTTCCATTGTATTACATTCAGCAATGCCTGATTAATAGTGGGAATTACACTATTATATCCAAACCGACTTTCTAACACACACTTTTGGCTTATCTATTATTTGAGTACAAGACAGTTTCAGTTGCAAAAGGAGATTGAAATAATGCCTTTTTGAAGCATTAAAAGGAATTAGCTTTTTTTTAGTTTTGCCATTGTATTTGAACTTAAAGTTTGTACATTAAATTTCTGCTCCAAAGTATAAGAAATATCATTAAGACATAAGAATGATCAGCAAAAGACTTTGACAAAATACCATGAATTTAAGAAACAAGTTGAACGCCTCAAGTAGGTTACTACAAGCAACATTCCCAAGATTATAATCTAAAACGGATAACACAAGACCTCAATCAATCTAATCCCACTACAGACTGTCAACTCCTGCTAATATATATAAGGTCTGAATCCAGCAGTTTGACATGCTCAGACAAGTCTGTGAATCCACGTGGAGTTCCCCTGAATTTGTGAAAAGGAATCTTTTAGCGTCAGGCTGTCTAGCTGAGGCCTTACTTGTCCTCCATAATTCAGTTTGCTTCTGTGACTGATGGACGTCCCCCATCTGAAGTAGGGTAAGTGCCTTTTCCACACACTGTTTTCCAATTTCTCCCTGCCTTGAACCTTTCTAGACTTTATGCTTTATCCATTTTTAATATAAAGCAGTAGTAATGGAAACTTCTGAAAATGTGTCAGTCTTGTTCAGTATGTCTACAGCTGGCTCTACACTTCAGTGTGGTTTTATGACTGAGGAAACAGACTGCATTAGCTTAGTGTGTTCTCAAAGATTAAAAAAATAATGATCTGGCCTGGTGTCCTGGTTTCGGCTTGGGTTAAACCACGACACCTGGGACAGTACATCATGGAATCTGACAAGACATCTTAAAACTAGGACAGGGACAGCTTATATATAATTTTCTGAATACTAAGTCTATACTGCAAATACATATTAGTACCAAAGAGAACTCCAGAGACACCGATCTAGAATACTAAATCTCTTTCAATATCATTTCTGATCTTTATAAGTTATTTTATAAATTATACATTATTTTACATATGATTCAGAAATACCATACTATATGCAATTTATGATCTATAGAAGTAGATAACTTCAGACAATTTATATAGCATAATCAGGGCCCAGCAGATGGAAACTGCTGGAATGAAACTTCAGTAAGTAGCAGCCTGTAATTCTGGGGCGCTTGGCAATGAGAAATATAGAGGGAGAGGCTGAAACAGGAAATAGTGACAGGGAAATGAACTGACTGCTGGTCACTTCTTATAACGAAACTGAGAAAGCCCTTCTTGCACTAGAACTCATCTCAGATACTACAAGTGTTCTTCAAAGTCATACAACTTATATTAATTAAACCACGGCCTCACCTGCCCACCCTGAATAACTAAACAGAATAACTCAAAACATTCACTAAGGGGAAGAAATTTGGCAATAGTGAAGTCTAACAGGACAACTGGTATAAATGGAATGCTTAAATTTTGCTTGTGAGCGACACTCATGCTAAAGGCTACTACTTGTTTTAGAGTTACTGACAACTTCAAATGACTGGCTCTGGGACAGATGTTAATCAAGGACTACACAGAATATGACTGGCAGTCTCTTACAGACCAACAATCAGACTAGAAAATACAAGTGTCAAGCACGACATATTCTAAACTATCACTAATTCTAAAACAAGTAATAGTGTCTTCAATATTCACTGCCAATTGCTTTATTAAACATGTTCTAACCAGCAGCTCTAACAAAATATTCATCAGTAGGAATCATCAATTTAAAAAATAACTCTGTGATGGATTTATCTGAATGGAGTGGTAACTCCTATACTCAGTGCTCTGGAAGGCCCTGCCAACACTGTATGACAGAGGAATTTCTGTATGGTAGAGGATGATATTGAGTACAGCCTACCGCTGCACCCCTTTGCAGGATCCCTGCCTCTCTGAGAAAGAGCCTTGTGTCACCCCTGCTGCTGCTTCTGGAGCATGACAGGAGCCTCACATACTTGTGACTCGGCCTTTCTAGGAGATGCAGTGGACACCTGGCACTTGCAGTCCCAAGTAAGAGGCATGACCAAGAAGAACTCAAGAGTGCCAGTCATGGTGTGCCCAGAGAACTGAGGCTGCCTTAATCCAGACCAGGAATACCTGGAAGAAATACAGAAGAGCTGACAACAGCTAAAAGCACCAAAGATGACTATTTAACTGGGCAGCACTCCACACTAAAGTTAACTTACAGACTAAGATAACGTACTGACACCTTGAACCACAGAACAACAGACAGCTTCACTCCAGCAGAACAGTGAGGCTGAGGGCAGAGGGAAAACACGCAGCAATAGGAGTGCTAAAAGTCACCTCAGGGCCCGAGGCACAGAAACAAAAAAAAAAACCAACAACAACAAAAAAAAGATTCTGCTTTGCCTCAAGAGGACTTCATTTAGAAGTGACACCTACCATGCTGCTAAATTCTTTGAAGAAAACAAGTGCCATGAGGAGCGAGAGATGGGGAAAGCTGATAGGAAAACATAGATTTTTTTTTTTTTCCTGCTTCATCCCACTCTTGTTTTCCTAACATGAAAGGAAAACAAGAGTCGGCTAAGGCAAGAGCAGTCATTCTTGGCTCACCCCCCAGCCAAGGTCAGAGAAGACCTGAAATAGGAGCACCATGGCATGGACTGCAAGCTCCAAGGGGGCCAACCAGTCTATGCCTCAACCAGCAGAAACTCTGGAGATAAAGGTATGCAGCCTCTTTTAAAGAGGTGAGTCCTAAAAGCAGGGATTTGCTCTCCATAGTATTTTTAGCTGAAAAGAACTCTAAAGCAAAATGATCTAGTATATTAAAGAGCTTAAATAACTGTGACAAAAATGTTATTACATAGGAACTGCAAAGCCAAAGTGAAAGTTGTACTACATTCAGATCTATCAGCTGCAAGTCTGCATTAACCAAACTGTGATACCACACTCAATGGAACACCATTTTAACTACATTTCTTCGAAAGTGTCACTTAGCCCTGGAAATCCCCATTAAATTCTTTTTCCTCAAGAGTAAATGTTAACCTAGACTGTATCAGGGACATCACAAATAGCTGGGTATAATGCATCCTATCTAGGTCTGAAGCAGCAGGCTCTTGTTTGTAAATAACATCCCAAGATGCATTATTCAATAGCACTTCCAAGGATAAATAGGAATTAGTTTAGCAAGTCTGTGTAATCTTTTTTTTCCCCCCTTTAGCAATGTTAGATCTGTCTACTCCTAACAAGGAGATTGACCAGTGTTCTACTATAATTAAAACCAGAATGAATAACCACAATATATACATATATTTTTATTAGAGAAATTACTAGGCTCTTGATTTAGTATTTTCTAGTCATGCCCTTCTATTTTAGTATTTTGTTACTCAATAGTTTGGGTTTTAATTTTTTGCATTTGTTTTCTAATTTCTGTTAGGAATAAAAGCAGCTTTTTCCCATGCAAATACTACTGTCATGTGATCGATAGATCAACAGTAAAAGAATAGATGAGAATAAGAGAAATGAGAATTTCTAATCCTACTTTTAAATGCAACTGTTTATGATTTGTAAACAAAATATTTCTTAAAAAAGGTAAATAATTACTTTCTGATGCTGGTACTTGCAAAGGATCTACTCTCTTCTTCACTCTTTGAATTTATGGCAATGATGACTTCTACACCAAGCAATTCATCTTCTCTTATTTACTCAAAGTTTCTAAACCCAAATTCTCAAAAACAACAAGCAGGTGTTCAGTTCAATCAATGTCTCTCTGGAGAGATTCAGCATCCTAAAGGACCCACTGTTTTCCTCCACCTCCTTGAGTTTGTAACATTTTTATAACCTGTAATGATCTCAGCACAGACCTAATCTTGCAGCCCTAGTGCAGACACTGTAAACACCGAAAACGTTGCCTGCTAAAGGACTACAGAATTGGGTCTTAGTACTTACAATTAATCTTGAAAAACTTTTCCCCAGGACCCAGACCAGGTTTTAGGGGGTTTTTGCACCTTCCTGTCTGCTTGCTTCTTGCAGGGACTCAAAAAAATGAAAGATATGCCAATTAAGTAGTTCTTCCGTAATTTAAAAAGGGACAAGCACACTATTATACTAGAACATGTAATGTGCACTTACCAGACCATTGCAGTTGCTTAAGGCCACTTTAGTTGTACTGTGTTGGTCTTGCAAATATCCTGTGTAATGACAGTGGTCTAAAAAATTGTGCTTCCACTGAGGTCCATCTTTCCCCCAGTATTCTACTGTAAAATGTCTAGACACCAAATCTGTGTTGAGAGTCAGGTTTAAATAAAAGTACTTGGCATAGGCAGAAAGTTTAAAAAATAATTTAGATGCTGCCAGTTCTTGGTCATAAGGGTCTGTACTCCTCCTCCTTCTTGAAGGTTTAGCATTTTTCACAGTAAAGCTGAGGAAGGCTCCATTTTGATCAACCCTTATTGGGATTGTTAGTTGGTAGTGTTCAAGGTAAGACAGGAATTCCTCTTTGTAATCACAAGGTAAGACAATCCAGGGAGTGGGCATAGAAGAGAAGAAAATATAACAGGAAACAACAAATAGTAGTATAAACATAAACCATATTTGGCTAAATCTCATCACCCTCATGAGTAAGTCATTTTCAGGTAAATGCAAGATGGAGTTTTACTAAATAGAAAGAAAGAAAAGAATGTTTTCTTTTAAGTCAAGAAAACATGTTCAGTTTCCTATTAACCTGATGTCACTGGAAATACAAAAGTTTTTAATTACATATCTTTTTCCTATTTACCCAAAATATGTAAACATTTGGGGCTAAATTCTACCTAAGAAGGACGTATTCTTCCCAGTGATACCATTCAAAGACAAAAGCTATTAGATCCACCTGCAAGAATAAAAACAGTAGCAATGAAAAGTATTATATCATAAAAACATGTAAACTGCTCTTCATTTCATTAAAAACCTATAAATGTTAATGGATCAAAGTAAGATTAGATCCTTACTTCCTAGTTTAAAAACATGTTAATGATGTTATGGCAAGTCTCTAAACTATTATCAAGTACAACATTTTACTAGATTTAATTTGCAAGGCTTTCCTACAGTTAAAAGTAGACAAAAACAAATTAAAACAACAATTTAATCAGATTTGCTGTATTTAAACTTCCATAACAATGAATCATGATAAAACTAAGAGCAGAGCTCATATGATCTCATGAATTATATAAATGTGGTTTAGAAAATATTTGGGATGCAATGCAAAAATCGATGCTTCTTGTCAGCTACAGAGGTCTGACCCCTACCTTGAGAACTATATGAAAGCCTGTTGTCACTGTGAAATTCCGATGAAACCATGACTAGGCTCAAAATCCATGTCCACATCTTCCAAAAAAATTCCATAATTTAGAAAAACAGAAAGCTGCTTTTTTTTCCCCCCTCCTTGGAGGGCTACCTGTGTGCTATAGAGTTAACTCCACTCCAGAATTGCACCATAACAGGTATATGTATTTTATACTACTTCCAAATTAACTATTGGATGTTTCACTTTTTGACAGGTATTCTTTTCCAACAACCTGTATTTTCTTCTATATCTGCAGTCATTTTCTCAATTCAAAATAAGTATTTATAAGATTCCTTAAGATATCAGCAAGACATTAGACTGGATAGTTAACTGAACTTGCTCCATTTCTTTTCCTGAAAAACAAAAGAAAATGAGTCAAGGCAAATTCTTTCTATTAAAACAGATCTATACTGCAAAATACTAAGCCATCATAGTGAACTACACAATATAACATTTTGAAACAATATTCAACCATTATCACTTTCATGGTCCAAGGTTACAACCTTACAAAAACCATAAATTACCATTAACCTTGAACTACTAGTTCCATACAACTTAAGATGCACATATCTGCTTTATGTTAAATAGGCATAAGAATTCATAAAATTAAGGTTTCTTGTTGCTCAAATACTGTGTTCAGACTTGTTCCAGCTATAATCAATGCTATGCACTCATTGATTTCATCAGTGAATAACTAGATCCAATATACTGGTAGACAAAGGAAGAACCTGGGAAAGAATCCAGAATACAGTTATCTGATCTTTCTGCAGCATGTATTTTGTTATTTACCAAAGAACAAATTTCTGTATTTGAAACTATTCATCATACACATTCTAAGTTTTCAAATAATTGTTGTATACATATTAACTACAATTTGATGTGGTAGAATATATTTTTATTTTCATTTTGCAGGTCACAGGATTGAGCAAATAATAATGTTACTTCCCCCCCCCCTTTTTTTTTTTGCATTTAAAACACTATTGCAGTAATACTAAAAAGCAGCTTTAGCTGCGGCCAGGGATTAAATGGAAGGTCTACGCAGCCAACTAACAGTCCAGTATCATGGGATACCAAACCATGTGTTGTGTCAGCTGGTACTAATCAGTCCTCTTAAGCACTCTCAGCACACCTGTGCATAGAGCAAACCCTGCAGAGGCAGACAATAGAGAAATAGAACACCCGAGAAGGGAAAATTTTTTAAAAAATTTCCAAAAGCATACATAGTCATTTATACATGCACCAGATAAATTTGCCTTTCTAAAATTCTGGGGGTGATTTACAACATTCATTCAGATGGGTAATACCCCTGCAGCCAGTGGATTATTTGTAAAGGTTGAAGAATCATAGCATGTCATCTCAAGAAGAAATCAACATCATGCAAATCCTATTTACTAACATCACAGTGAATATTAGGAAACTTCTTAGCCAATTTGAAATGCATCTAATTATTACCATGTAAGTGAGATTAATCTGATCATTCCAATACCTACTTTTTAAATCCTGTGTGCTGTCTTGAAAGATATTTAATTGGGTTTGTAGAGGGAATAAAAGATATTTTGCAAGCATAGCTTGAACTTAGTAGTATTTTTTTTTCTGGGGAAGCATAAGGATTTAGTGATGCCATTCACATGTGGCAAGGCCTCAAAGGATATTAATAAAATCTCTGCTCTGGCCTTCCATGCAAAACCTTTATTTCCTACCTAATATTTAGTTACAGCTTTTAGACTTTTACAAGTTTTGAAGAGACATAATCAATCCCATACTCTTCAGCTACGTTCATATACTAAAGAATGTGCCTTATTTCCAATCTGAGAACATCCAGTTTCAAATTCCAATCACTGAATCTTGCTTTACCCCTGTCTGCTAATGATCTGCTTTCTTCTCCTTGCATGGATAGTTATAATCTGATACAAGCACCTCTTGACACTTCCTGACAAGCAGCTCAACCTATTTGGTTTACCTCAATCAGACATCTGGAAACTGGATTGTACAATTTCTGCAGCTTTTTTCTGAACCCTTTCCAATTTGTCAGCATCCCTTTTCATGCACAGACACCAGAACTGGACACTGTAGTCCAGTAATGGCTCATTATTGCCATATATAGAGATAATATTGCCTCACAGCTTTTAGCCAAAAAAATCATAACAGGGAGCTCATGTTCAGCCTGTTAGGCTGATCATAAATTACCCTAACATTAAGATCTCCTACAACTACAGCACCTAAGGTGCTAGGTAGCTCAGAATACTGAAAGTAAACTACAGCGTCCGTTATTTAGACACCACTGGCCCATGTTAAGCCTTAGTCAACAGCATCCAAGTCACCCACATCTAAGTATCTTTTCAGGGGTCTGTGCAAAACAGCCTCCCTCATTCTAAGCTTCACACAAGAAAAAAAAAATATCTCCTTTCACATTAAGCTTGCTGAAAGTTTCAGAAGAATTTTTAGCCTCCTTTCCAAAAGTACTATATCCAGCATGAGCAGTGATACAAATAGACCACATGTAGCTGTATTAATGCTCTGAATTAAGGAGTAGTAATGGATGAAGGATAAAGCACTCTGGTAACTCCAGATATAGTACTTCCAGTATGAAGTTAGGTAGGAACCTCAAAGTATCCACTGTCTATACCCTTTTTCTTTCTATCTGCCTAGATAGCACATATTCAGCATTCCACTTTTGATTGTGGTGAAGATGACACATTTTTGTCAACACTAAGCTTACAATAAAGAGCATTTCCTCTGCCTCGTGGCTGAACTACATGTTCACCCACAGTAAGGGCAAGTATGGTTCCATTTCCTGAACATTTACCTAAAACCACAGTTCCTGACTAATTATAAAAGCTCTGCCGAGTAGCAAAGAAAAAGTACAAGACTTTTTCAAAATTCAGGATGTCAGTGACAAAGCAGGTGCATGGCACTGGCATTTCTGCAGAGGCACTGATGACAGAGTGGCAGTCCTGTCACTGGTGCCATGAGCTTCCTACCCACCGAAACTCAACGAGGGAAAAAAAGGCCATAAAGACATACAGGAAGACTACTTTGGGGCAGAATGTGGAGGGGGGGCTAGCCAAACTGCTCAGACCAGTCACCTTGGGAGCCTCCATCTAAGCAGAGGGGTATAGTTAAGGCTCCTTGGACAACTAAAGCATCCCTTAAACTGAAGGTGATGATAGTCAAGCTGCCAAGAGACCACTATCCCCAGAGCCAGGCAGAGCATCACCACACGTGCCGCCTCCCCCTCCCTGAACCTAGGGACAGCCACGGCCCCACCGCCCCCGGGGTATCCACACCAGGGGCGTCCACCACAGAACCGCCAGGTTCTCGCGCGCTTGGCGGCGACGAGGTCTCGTGGTAGCAGCCGAGGTGCCGAAACAACACGAAACAGCAGCGCCGGATCACAACAGACCAACCGGGGGTTACGCTTCGGGGCGGAACCGACGGACCGAGGGAGCGACAAACGCGTCGAGCGGGAAACGGCTCCGCCGCTCCCCACATCCCACCTCGACGGCTCGGCCCCCGCGAGCAACGGCCGCCGGCCCGCGCGCCGCGCCTGCCCGCGGGGGGAGGGGGGGCCGGGCGCGGGCTTCTCCCGCCGCCGCGAGGTACCCACTGCCTTCCCGCCCTCCCCAGTCTGGGCGGGCGACGGGGAGCGCCGCGTCAAGGCGCGGCCGGCCGCACCGGCAGTACGAGTGGTTGCTAAGGAAATAGGGAGGGTGGGCATCAATCACAAATTCAATTACAGGTATCGGGGCTAGCCGTGAAAAGCGTTATAGGGCTTCAAAAGCCGGGGATTAGCCGTGCCCCTGGGAGCTCCCCAGGCGTAAATAGCGACGCACAGACCGCGCTTGGAAGGGCTCGGTGAAAAGAAACGGGGCCCGGGGGGTGACGGGGAGGAGGCTGGGGTACGTACAAAGGGAAAGGACAGATCTTTCCTCCCCGGCTATTAATCAGAAAACGAGGCGTGAAGAATAAAAGTGTTGCTGTGCGTGCCCCGATGTACGGCGCAGCCGGCCGCCCCCCGGAGGGGACGGGGCTGCCGTTGTCTGAACAGCCTCTCCCCTCCGCCCCTGCCGAGGGATCAGCTGTCATTGTATTTCCGAGGAAAAAAAAAAAAGGGGGGGAGGAGGCGAAAAAGCAAACAGAAAGAACCCCAAAACAGGCTACAAAAACGTCTACACACACAGCCCAACGCGTATACACATGCATATTATATACACACACACGTCTGCATACACAAAAAGTTTTTTAAAAAAAACACTTAGCGGAAAATACTAGTATTGAAGTTGGAGGTCACCAGACACATATCCCTCAAAGAAAATTCAGAAGGAAAGGGGGAAGGAGAGAAAAAAAAAAAAAATCAAACCACGCCCTCCTCCCTAGAGAGACTGAAGGGAAGAGTCTGGTCGCTGTGGTGGAGTTGATCCTAAAGTTAACTTTCAGCAGCCCATTTCCAGACAGCAGCGCTGAATCTATTTGGATAAAACGCGTGTGACCCAGACACTTGGCGTTTGGCCCAAACGCGTTGCACCGGCAGCCCAAACAAAAACAAGAGTCAATCTGTCTCTCTCTCTCCCATCTCGTACAACAATGAAAGAAATTAGCGAAGACAAAAATCCGCACACACATCGCCAGGGATCGAGAGCCCACTTACCTCCTCCCACCAAAGTCCCTTTGAACCCCGGGCCGCTACGGAGACACACACCGATAGATACAGCTCCACGGGGTTAAGAGTCTGGCAAATCCCAAGCGGCTCGAAGTAAATCAAAACCACACGCTTCCATCTTTCTGATGAGCCCGGCGAGAGCCCGACATCTCCGCCAGCATCGGGCTGCGGGACCGCGGCCGCGCCGACCTTCCGAGCTCCGGTACAAAATATGTACTTGTCTGACCGCTAAAGCAAACACCAGACACGGCACAACAAAACGCTGGGCTTTTTAAACTTAAAACAATCTGGATTAGCTGTGGGTTGTCGTTAGGGTTTGGGGGCTGCTTTGGTTTTCTTTTTTTTTTTTCCTCCCTCTACCAACGATTTAGTATTAAAGCATGAAAAAAATCTAAAAAAAGTTTCACTATTCGAGATCGTATTTCATAAATCACTACTCTTTTCGGTTGAAAATCCTCGCAACCCCTTCCCCCATCCTCAAAGGTTTCTCTCTGAAATTACTCCAAATCCACCTCGCCTAATGCAATATAAACCTCCCCCCCGCTCCCCAAAGCCCTGCACGCACCATTATTCGGGACACAAGAAAAGCAAAAGTTTCATTGAATAGGTGAAATCTTCCTTACCGTTTTCATCTTCAATTTCTGATATAAAGTAAAAGTTTCAAACAATAGAGATTGCACAGGACGATTCCCGCTTTTCCTCTCTGCTTTTCCCCTCTGTGCAAGCAACCATCAGGGTTATATTCTCCAACAGAATAAAATTGTCTAGTCCTCCTAAAAGGGACTTTTAGAAAACGGTCTAGCTTGGCAGGAGGAAGGATGCCATCAATTCACCCAACCTATCACCCTGCACATTTTGTCTTTCCAACAAAAAGAGGGGGAGGGAGGAAGGAAGGAAGGAAGGAAGGAAGGAAAAACAGGCTTATATTGGGGTGGGTGCCCTCCTCTTGAGCAGCCTCCTCTGTGCAAAATACCATATGAATATCATCTGAGTTGGGGGGGAGGGGAAGGCAGGCAGAGCAGGAAGGACTCAGGAAAGCTTGGCTGAAGTAGCCCCAGACCTCCTCTCCCTGCCGGCCCCCGGCCAAGCCGAGCGCCGCAGCAGCAGAGAACCTTGGCAGCCTCACCCGGAGGACGGCGCAGACCATACTGACGTCAGTCTGCAGATGTGCCCCGGGCCGGCGGCGTGGCCGCGCATGCGCGTTGCGTCACGTGGCGGCGGGGGGGGCAGGGGTACAGTCGGGGTAACGAAAAACAGCGGGGGGGGAGGCTGTGCGCACCTCGCGGTGGAGGGGGCGGGGGTAGTGTCCCCGGCGCGACCCCCGCCACCCCCGCCTGGTGCCGCAGGGTGAGGCGGGAGCAGCGTCGCCAGCGAGGAGCCCAGTCTCGCTGCAGGGAGGTGCTGGGGTGGCCATGCTACAGCTGCTGCAGCTCCGGTGTGCAGTTGGTTGGCGCCGGGCCGGGGCGGTCCCCTCCCCGCCGGCGGCCCGGCTCGCGCTCCATAACGAGCTTTATTAAAAGAAAAATAATAAAACCCTCATCATTTCCAGCTGAGGGGAGGCGAGCGGCCGGCGCTGGGGAGGCGGTTTCTGAAGCCCGCGCAGTAAGCGGCAGCTGAGTAACCACCGCAGCGCGGCGGGGCTGGTGCCCGGCCGGGGGTCCCGCGTGGGCCCAGCCCTGCCTGCGCACACCGCACGGTGCCACACGTAGCGCTTTCACTTTCATTTGCGGCGAGGAACCTGGTGGCACTGGGCGGGGCGGGGGGGGTGGGAGCGAGGCGATCCGGATGCGGTCGTTGTGTCGCGGGATCGCCAGCCCAATCTGGCGTACGCGTCGGAAGCAGGAGAAAGGTGCAAATGGTACAGGGTAGCTCGGCGATCTGCGGGATCGTTTGTGTTCAGTGAAGCTAACAGTGGTGTGGGGATAGAAGCTACTGGGGGAGGGAGAGGGTGGAATCTGAGACTTGCTCTCGTAACCGCCAAATTAATTTCCGATAGCCAAAAAAAGAGAAAAAAAAAATCCTTCCTGAATCTAGGTTCTAAGGTTTCAAGCTTCTGCTAACACTGTTTCCCAAGTGGTGTGTGTGTGAGCGTGCACGTTTTCCTCCTGAGCTGGAGGTAGTAGGTGTAATTCTTCTGGTGAGTCTATAATAGTTGGCTGAACTGTGAAATGATTCACAGTGAAAGGTCAAAGAATACAGATACTCTGGGACTTCTCCGAGGACTGAAAGAACAGGATCAGCCTGCAGAGTCAACAGTCCTCGTAGTAATGGTCACTTAGGGCTGGCTTGCATGCCATGTGAGATGGAAGAGAAGTCAGACCTGTGGCTGGCATTCACTGTTTCAAATAAACGCTGCACACATTTTTTAATATGAAGCACTGCTATAGTGGAATTAGATTTCTACATATAAGTATGTGAAATTTCTTTTAACAGTAGTTATGACAAAATAAGCACAACCCCTTAAAAAGGTAGTCGCATTTGTCATCAGTCATACTGAAACTTCCCACTAAATACAATAAACACTTATTTGTGAGATCCTTTTACAGTCTTTGGGCAAATGAATGTTACAGTGGTTCAGGGAGTAGCAGAATATATCAGCGTATTGAAAACCGGAGCTGTAAAACCAATGCTCCTTAGGAATACAGGCATTCGGAGAGAGAAACGCTTTATTCTCAAAATACGTTGTCAACCTGCCCTCCCCCCCGGTTTAATTGCTCATACCGAGAGCGCCATCCTGCGTCGGCGAGCGGGGAAGGAGCGCGGGAGAGTGCCCTGGGCGGTGCAGCGCTGCTCACTGCCATGTGACACACAGGGAGCGAGTTCCTCGTTTCCTCTTCTTCATCATATACGCGCATGGATAATTGCTGCTTTGGTGTGTATTTCTGGGTATGTCTACTTAATTAAAACATATTTGTAATGTTGAGCATGGATGAGTATTTTTTATTACTATTCCAAAGTTCCTGCTTCTGCAGCAAATTCATTTATAAGATGAATAAACCACATGAATAAACCTCAGTCACCGAGCAAGCTCTGCAGCAGATGCAGCCAGGTGTACCTTAGCCGCATCATCTGTCTCCATGGATAGACATTGTGACAGGTTCTGCTCAACCTTTACTGCAAACGCAGTGGTATGGAGAAGAGTCTATCCTTTTGATAGGACAGATCGTGAAGAGTTTTTTCCCCATTCTGCATCAGGACCAAAAATAACCTTTTGAACAGACAGACATATCATAGCCAATTGCCTCATGCTCATGGTATCCTCATGGGATTTGGAAGACCTGCCTTCAAATCAGATCCTGCCTGAATCAGACTCGGGAATGCTCACGTTGCTGTCTGACGGCTAGGCTGAGGACTATTCTGGTGTGGAAGACTGGCCTCTCCGTGGCTGAAGCTGCTCCACTGTGTATAACTGATTAAATACTCATCAAGCTAAAAAGAAAGACAGCTTATCACTGTCTGGTTAGGGCCCTCACATGGGTTCAACTCCCTGCTCTAAATCAAGCAAAGCAAAGATATATGGGCTCTGCAAAACCCAGCTGCTTGCTCAGACCAACAAGTTATTTATTTCCTGTCCCAGACAACTACATTTTCTTGCCTACACCTGCTGCTGGAGCTGAGAAAATGTTTCCAATAGTAATTTTTTCAAAACTGGTATATTACCAGGAAATGCTTTGGCTCCAGTTAAAAAATTCCTGACCATCTGTGATTAGAATTTCTGACAGAATTCCCAATACAGTTTGACTTACCTGTTTTGCTTTATTACATAAAATAATTTTTCAGAGTGAACCTCATTCAAATAAAAATAGTGAGCTTATTTGATTACTTTTATTTTTGTTTCATCAGTCCAAATAATATCTATATACATTTTTGATGATCTGCAACTTTTTAGAAAAGAAACTTGCATGGAAAGTAATATGCAGATTCTTAGCATAAATTTTTCTTTGCTGCAAGTAGAAGTCTTTGTAGCAGATAAGAATTCTACTGTGAATTCTGATAATATGTATAACCCATTTGGGCAACTGTGTCTCAGAAGCTCTGGACAGGATCACACATTTATTGAGCACAGAGTATATTACTCCATGTCTTAACCAGTTTGTTAGTCTTTGCTGAACATGGAAGTAGTTAGCTAAAGCATTAAGCACTCTTGACTTTACTTTAGGCCCTTGAATCATTTAGCATGTCAGTCAACAACTGATAGGATTGGCAAAGACACCTTTTTGTTTAAATAAATATTTATATTAAACTTCAATTTAACATTGCTAGATATATTCAGAGGTATTTGGGATTGATTCCAGGAATCTTGCTATTAACTGAAATAAATATAGAAAAGATAGCTACAAGTCTTTGGTGAGCAGTGCATTGCTGTAAGATGAGATTCTTGTTACCTACACATTTGGATAGACATGCTTGAAAGTGTGGGGGTTTTTTTCCCCCAAGATATATCTTGATCTGGTCACTGAAGACTTGAGGATAATAACCTATCATATTTAGAAATATCCCAGCAGTGTTTGGGAAGAGAATAATAATGTTTTAAAATTAAATATAAAATGATGTTATAAATGACAAAAATACAATTGCTAAAATACTTTGGTTGACCATATAGTGGAAAAAAAATAATACATGATAACCTTGCATTTATGTGTGCTATAGGTTCTGTGCTTTATCTGTGCTTATAGGGAGAAAAAGCTCTTGATGTGCATAAAAGGGCTTAATTTTTAGTCCCCTGAACTAAAAGATTCTAGGGGTGCTTGAAGGTAATGGTGCTGTAGAGATCCAGTCTTTTTCACTGACATTTCCTTGTAAATAGCCTGAATTCAGATTGCTTACAAATCTCATCTCCCCTTGCAGGAAGAGATCTAAAAACATCTCTAGAAATGCCCCTGGGCCATGTGTTCAGCCTAATACCAACCACTTGCCATCATCTCAAGGGCTAATGAGAGAAGTAGAAGCTTTTGTGCCTGGCACATTGTATTTCAGAGAGAAAATGCGTATCGAAGTGTATTTTCAATTGGAAAAATGTACCCCTTTTGAGTTGAGCTGTCCTTGATGGCCCTCTAAAACAAAATTCACGGTGATGCATTTGGCTTCAAGTATGGCCTTGAGGCTACTTCTGCCCAGCAATACGGATATCACCAAGAACGTTTTCATTTAAATATGAAGAGCCTTACCCAAGGCAAGATGATAGACCATCCTTTTCTAGGATGCTCCCTGCGATCAGCTGTGTATGTTATGCTGATGTGGGGCTTATAGTCACCTGAGCCTCCTTGTTTCTGCAAGACCCTGTGAACCTGGCCAACCTGATTATTTTAGTATAAGATTTGGAAATAAAACTGGAAAACTCAGGTCATGTAAGCTTGGCATCCTCCAGCATGTCCTGGCCAGTTTCCTCCCTGGAGGAACACAGATGAGGCAGGGCAGAGAGATCAGAGAATGTGGATGTGGTGAGAGTAACACTCTGAGCTTGCTCAAAACGTGGAAGGGGTAGACAGTGGGAGGGGTAAGATTAAATATCTTTCTAGTAAACCTGAAATGAAGAATCTTACACCACTCAAGCTGATTAGGGAAACCCTATAGCAGAATGGATATTGGCCTCAAATTTTCCAGGCAAATAGATGGAGCTGATCCTATCCTCATTAAGATTAAAGTAGAAAGTATAGAAAAAATATAATACAGTTCCACAGAAGAACAGGAATAGTACTAAGCAGAAAACATCTGAGGGAGTTGTTTTATTTAAAAAACAGAGTATTTTTTCCCTGCTTTGTCTAGTTCCAACTTTCCAAGTCAAGAGAGAGATACCAGAAAGATTAGCTCAGTAGGCATAACAGTTTGTTTAAAGGGAGCATTTTCCAGCTATATTTATTATAGTTTTTCTATGTATTCTTGTTTTGTTATTTTCCTATTTCCAGAGAAAGTTGTTCAAAATGTTACCGTAAATTCGGTCACAAAAGAACCCTCTAAGACTTAGTTTGAAGTTTTAGAAGGCAGGCATTCTTTATTACAGCGCTGGATGTACGGGGGATCGCTCCGCCCAATGCGCATGCCGTGTGTTCCATCAGCTAAAGCTTATATTACCCTATCACATACATATTCATCAAATTTCCCGGAACTGATTACCACATTCACATAGTTATTACGCGTGCGTGTTGGGTTGGTAAGGGTCTCCTTCGGTGGTCTCTGGTGGACTCTTGGTCTTTTATTCCTTATTTGGTAATCCTTGTGTGGCTTGCCAAATCTTGAGCAACTTCTTGTAGGTTGAGATAACCTAATCACTGATGCTTCAGGTCTCGCGTGTTCCTATCTTAATGGCCCCATTGTTTCTAGTATTTCATTGTTTCAGGCATTTCACCACTGCTTCTCCAACATCATCTTTTCTACTTTGTCTTTGGCATTAAAATAAAGCTTATGGCCTAAGGTATCAATAAGAACTGAACAATCTGTAAGGGTTATGGAGAACAAAGTTGAGACAAATTGTACAATGTGTGGAAAATGTATATGGAAAATCTCTATGGAAAAAATTGGCAAATGGTATTCCTCAAAGATTACTGTACACAGAAACATATATAAGCTATGCAGAAAATCTTAGCAAATACATAAGAATTCAGTTATTTTGATTTTAGAATGAAAAATCTGGAATTAACTCACAAGAAGACTTGACTATTACCATGCAGAGCACTGCAACGTTCTGCAGTCTGGCGCTCAGCTCTAGGAATGACACTCCCAGTGCAGAATTAGGCACCTCCATCTAAGAACCTGACTTGTTTAGTTTCTGAATTGAAGGAAAATTACAGTACTCATACTGATGAGCATCACAGACTGCTTATTTAGCATCTGCTGAAATATGTGGTGATTCCCCATTTCTTGGTATTCTTTATATAAAAGCATGAACACATACATTAATGTCAGAGATTGTAAAATTGGATTGTGAAATGAGCATGGATTTATTTTGAATGGAAAGAATTGGACTTTCCTTTCCATATTCCTGGACTGTATAGCTGGAAAAGATTTATTAAAGACACTAGAGCATACAGTGCATACTGCTTTGGACACAGATTACAATTTTGTCTAATTTAGATGGTTTTCTAGCATTCTTTCTACCACAGTGTCTTGCAACAGTTTATAAATGGGACTATCTTTAATAAAAGCTGTTAAGCCAATGGTTCAAAGAAGAATTGGAAAAAAGATTATAATGCTCACCTCTCCCCTTGTAACTTTTGGGTATCCCCCCAAAATGCATTATTGTAGACTTATTGTAAATGCAGTAAAGGTATTATGTGAATGTGGTTAGTAAATACATTTCTTTCCTCTTATCTCACAAGTAACTTCATTGTTCATTTTCTTACAGGATTATCACAGCACTAACAGCTCCTTGTTTAGGGAAGACAGTGTTCTGCTTGAGGGGTTTTTTAAGGCCCCCTTAAAAAGTCCAGCATTTCCCTTTTACAGCTTATTTAGGATTGGCTGGTTTTGCGTGAAGATGGTTTGTGTGACAGTAAGGGCTCTGACCTTCATATATGTCCCTAACCTGGAACTGGTTAGACACTGGAGAGTAGAAAGGGGAACTGCCATATATGCTTGCCCTGTTCTTTGCCCAATTATCCCTAGTTATCCCCTTGTAGCCACTCTTGGAGACAAGATCCAGGGCCAGACGAATCTTTTGGTATGACCCAGCAGCTGTTTTTATGTTAAGAGCACTCTTCAGCTTCTTCAATATAAATTGTAAGTGACAAGTTAAAAGCACTTCCCACTAGTTTCTGCTGGAGTCCACTGGCATTCACAGGCATCCACTAGAGTCTACTACGCTGTTGGATTTCACACTGAGGCAGCTCAGGAGTATCCATATATTGCATTTTGCACTCTGCTGTGAGAGCAGTGATCTCCCATGAAAGAAAAGGGATAAAAAGAAGTACCAAAAAAGAACAGCTTCTGTTCCCCTAGTAATGACCACAGCTATTTGTCAAATGAACCTCTCAGAGCCCTTTGCCACTTATACAAAGCCTGGGAGCAAGAGCAAATACCATGATGGTTGAAATTTATATAACCCTTTGATAGGACTTAATCCTATGAATCTTCTAATATTCCACTAAATATTCTTGAAATATGTTCAGTCTTGCACTTATCTTTGGTTATTATTTGGTAAAAGGATACTGTTATATTCTAAAGATAAAACTAAAATAAAGGACTTTCAATAACAGATCAGAGATCACAACATAAGTTTTCCAGCATCAAAAATGTCTTTTTCACATTTTGCTGAAAAATCAGCTGTGCATTAAAATCACAAGCAACTTTTTGTTTCTAAGGAGTCAAAAGATTACATTTCTTAGTTACAGGCCTATATTCTGGGCACAATCTGTGAACTGAAATGTGAACTGAAATATGAACTGGGTTTAGCGTACTTCTGTTCCTGCTATAGCCATTAAGTGATTATTTGCATCAATAGGCAAGTTATACTGAAAAAGGATAAGATTCAATTTTTATCAAAAACTTTCAGGAAGCTTAATATTATGGTTCAGCAGGCTTATACAGTATATGCTATCAGTTTTGCATTCTAACATGAAATAACCATAAAACTATCCAGAGATATAAAGATGGTGGTGTGTGGCTTTTCACAGATGTTTGAGGGTAAAGGAGGAGGGAAAAGCAACTTGTTCCTGTGTTTGTACTTACATGATGAGCCAAGATCAAAAGAGGCCTCATCCTCCATGTGGTCATCTCTGAAAACTCTGATAAGGATTCAAGCTGATTCTAGCAGCAACCTTCTGAGCTCCTGAAAGACTAATTTCTCCTAACTTCCATTTTTCTTTTTCTTTTTTTTTTTAAAACATTCTCTGTATTCCCATGTCCTGGTTTTGGCTGGGACAGAGTTAACTCTCTTCTTAGTAGCTGGTACAGTGCTGTGTTTTGGATTTAGTGTGAGAATGATGTTGATAACACCCTGATGTTTTAGTTGTTGCTAAGTAGCACTTATCCTAAGCCAAGGACTTTTCAGTTTCCCATGCTCTGCCAGCAAGCAGGTGTGCAAGAAGCTGGGAGGGAGCAGAGCCGGGGCAGCTGACCCGAACTAGCCAAAGGGGTATTCCATACCATGGAACGTCATGCCCAGTATATAAACAGGGGGGAGTTGGCCAGGAGCAGCGGATCGCTGCTCTGGCATCGGTCAGTGGGTGGTGAGCAATTGCATTGTGCATCACTTGTCTTTTCTTGGGTGTTATTTCTTTTTTTTTTGTTATATTCCTTTTCATTACTATTATTATTAGTTAGTAGTGTATTTTTATTTTTACTTTAGTTATTAAACTGTTCTTATCTCAGCCCGCGAGTTTTACTTTTTTTCCTTTCCTTCTCCTCACCCCACTGGGAGGGGGGAGGGGGAAGCGGCTGCGTGGTGCTGAGTTGCTGGCTGGGGTTAAACCACGACATCCCACCATGCCTGAAACTTAATTAATGGTAATAACTTCTATGTATTATTTTTGTAAACTTTGTAATTAATAGTATATCAAGAGATTTGTCAGACAAAATAAAAGTACTCAAAGCAAATGGAGTAACAGCTAAAGAAATCTACATGCTTGAAGAAAATGCTGGACACTTATTTTTAGCTCATTGCATCCACAATTCCAGTCATCTATAAATCTACACAATTTTATCCACAGATTAGGTTATCTGGCAATAAATAGAGTAAGCTCTTATATAAATTATTACATGAACAGTTTTCTGCATAGATTTAATTATAAACATAACACAACTCTTCCAGTACTGCCAGTCTGTATAAAGTTTGGCTAATGGTAAGTACCTACAGCTGTCATGATTTAACAGTGTATTTACAAGGGCAATCAGGTACACACATAAGGAGTACAAACACAGACAGAGATATCCCACCTGCAAATGTGTATCTATGGTGAATTTTTCCTGCTGTCTTTAAAACAAGGACTTAAAGAGGAAGGTTTTCCCATTTCCTAAGCCATTTAAAGATCATCCTGAGTAGTGCAGAAGTTGAAAGTTTAGGTTTGTGTTTTACCAGATATGGTTGGTATTTGCCAAGAGATCAAATGGGACTACAAAGGATCTAGGTGTAATTAAACATTAATTACTTTATAATTCAAGGATCTGCATAACTCAAATAGTTTAACTAAATTTGTGCAACATCACACCTTTAGTTCAGCTGATACAAATTTTAGATCAGGCCCAAGTACATTTTAGTAATTATAAAACTGAGGTCATTTACAGCTACTTCCACCCCTGCAAGACTGCTTATTTCCCTAGTCTAGATTCATACCTCTTTTAAAGTATTGTTAATTTTATGCATCACCTGTGGGTATAGCCTGTCATTTCTATTTAAAGTCTACACACAGAGCATTTTTATTTCTCATTTTCGAATAGCTGTCCCTGGGCCATTCTCTTTCTCTGTCCCCAGATACAATGTCTGACTTTCAGAGGTGAGAAACAGAATTGGGATTCTCTCTGAATAGGCTTGGGGGAGGGTGCAGGGCTAACCTTTGCTCTTGTTTTGCCCCAGATTCTCGGCTTTGCACATGAATGGATACTCTTCTATTGAGGTCTTTCTTTTGGGGGATGAAACAAATTGACTGCAAAAGAATACCAGGGAATTCACTTTGTGCACTATCTCTGCAAAGTTTTTTTTCTGAGACTCCATGGAAAAAAGAAATTCAGAAGCTTGAAATGCCTGATGCAAAACTTTCAGAATAGGCAGGGCAGCCCAGCATTCCTCACGCACTGCACACAAATCTCTTACCAACTACATGGTTTCTTACCAAAGATGGAGTGTAAAATACATTACTATAATTCTTTTGAAGTCCAACTGTAGTTTTGAAGATAAAAAGTTTTGCACTTGTTTGTTTAATCGCTGCTCTCTAACTAAGAAGGACAGAGGCTAGGTGCTTTTTTTTTTTTAGTTCAATAACTTGGGGAGTTTAACAAAATATGATGTGCAGAAAAGGATTTTTTCATCTTCAGAACAGAACTCTGTGTGACAAAATGCCCACACTGTGTAGAGTATGATTATATACTACAACTGTTTTTCTCAAAGAACGAACCTCATTATGCTTGTGCTCTTAAACATCACTTATGTCTAAGTAAATGTGCCTGGGTGGATGTGTTGCTACCAAAGTGTCTTCTGCCCCTTGATAACATTTAGGCCTTTAATCTCAGAAGTTCTTCCAGTTGTTTCATGTATGTATTTTACATGGAACACAGGAATGAATCTCATATGATTCAATATGAAAAAGCTGTAGAAAAAGATGACCATCACTACTTTTTGTTTTTTCTCAGTTATGAAGCACTTAAGTATGCAATATACACTCATTGAATCTTACAGTGTTTCCAGGTGAGACAGTGACAGTGTGATCAACAATAATGAATGCTGTGCTTTGTCCATCAACAATGAACTACCATCAGCAGTGGAATCAACAATATATCAGGGCTATCCTACTTCTGTCTCCTTCTCTGATCCTATTTAGAGAGAATGTGAATTCTCCCCCTAACCTCTGAGATGCATTAAGAATATTAATGGTAAGTATGTGCAATCCAGCGGGTCATTCCCTCTTAGCTTATTGAACGTCTTTTCACAAATGAGAAACATATTACTGTATATTACTTGGCAAGGTCACACAAGCTTAGTGACTTAAATGCATATTAAAAAAATTAAACTATTTCATTCAGATCTATTTATATAGATTTAAATATAGATTTGTTTCATATATATATAAAAACAATATGTATGTATAAATGTAAAATGTGCATATGCTAGTATTGGGAGAGTGGGCAGGGCTACTATTTTAATTAATTCTTTATAATTTCCATAAAATAATGCTTTGCTATTAAAAAAACAAACTGATCTTGTCTTCTGGTTAGAGTACTGTGTTTAAATTCAAATTCCTAGCTTTTCTCATCTTTGTTTTTGAATAAGCATTTTCTGAAACATTCAGATGGTTTGATAATAGTGAACTTATAAGCACTGTAGATTTACAATTAAGATGTTCTTAATACAACTATATTTCTCTTCACAAGCTGAGCATAAAGCATAATGGCAGGTGAAGATTCGAGACTTTGGGTTGTGAGAATTAGCTGAGAAAGAGGAAAGGGCTCTCCTGTTGTTGATACTCTAGTTTAGATTCAGCTTTTCAGACAGGTGTACAGGCCCTCGCAACAAGTAGTTCTGCTTTTGAGGTTGAATAAAAGTAGTCTAGATTACCCAAATATTTTTTTTTAAACACAGTCAAATTTAACTTGGACTAATTAACTGTATAGCTAGAGGGTAATTTGCATGATTAACAAACACTGCCTTTTACCCTTTGGGAAAAAAAAAGTAATTAAAAGGAATTCCCCTTTTAAAATACAGTTTATTTTGGATATACTTCTTATCCATCTTTCTTCCTGTTATTTTACCAAAATAAACATACTTAATTGTTTTTTACATAATATTGGTAACAAGATCAGAATCTCCCTACAAATATTACAGCTCTGTCAGAGTAGGTAATTTGTATTTCCCAACTTCACACTTGGTCATCAGGCAATCATCCCACGTCAGGCAGCATAATACTTGAAACTCCTGAGCTATAGAGTGGCCAGCTGAAAGCAGAATAGGTTTCCCCTTACCCATTGCCAATGTGCTGGACTCAACCAATTCCCTGAAGAAAAATTACTATATACTTGGCACACAGCAGCTACTAAATTTAAATTCCTCCTGCCCCTATATACTAAGCTTTCTATCTGGTTCAACACTGAACTCCTATGATTTGGCCAGCTTGGATTCAGAAAGGGATCTTAGCCATCAATAAATTTAGTGAAAATGATGCTTTCCTTTCCTTTCCTTCATAGTACTAAAAGGAAGTTTCAGGGAGATGGAAAAAGTGGCAGATACAGCCAACCTAACGTGCCATTGACAATCATTTTGGCTCTATTACCTGCGCCAGTCCACATCCGATTGCACTGCTTCATTTCACTCATGAATTACTGTCGTCTGTAGCACTGTGCATGTTTAACCAGCAAATCTGAATTGAATGCAGATTTTCTAGAAAGGAATGGAAGAGGAAAATAGTCTGAATAGTCACTTTTACTTAATGAAAACAAATTTTAGTTAGGGTTCTCAACTGTTTCTGGGACTTCTATATGAGATTCATCCAACATCATATGGAAGAATCATTGTATCACACTCTTGTGATTGTTTAAAATGTGCCACTAAACTGAACAAATGTTGGCTGTGTGACTCAGCAGACATTAATTTAACCGAGATGTTTATGAGTTCTCTGATGTCCATTTATTCTAGAGAAAACTTAATTGCAGAATTAGTATCTTTATCTCAAATTAGATTATGTTATAAACTAGCCATGTATGTTGTAAGCCTGATGGATGCTAGATAGGAGATGAATAAATATGAACAACTCTGGCTTAAGAGATCAATAATAAAATACAACTATTATAGAAGCAGAAGCATGATTCTCTGATTTTGTAAACAATGAAATCAAGGTAATTGTGTTTGGTTTCAATGAAAGCAGGATTGGTTTCTTTATTTTTACTAATCTAATTTTGACACACAGGACTGTCTGTCTCCAATTTCCACTATTCCTACAAACCCTTTTTATGTGGAGGCAAGATAGAACGACCTGTTAAAACATCTTACAGCCACCCTTAGTATGTATACTAACATTCAGATGAATGTATACTAACTTGACAGAAAAAGAAAATGATTGTCAGATGTTTAGAATCCTTATGCATATCCCTTAAATTAAATAGAAAATAGAGATTTTTCCATTGTGTTTTTAGACTGAGAACTTTGGGATTTTTTTCTGTGTGATATTCATATTCTAATGTCTACCCCATATTAAGTCTAAATATAATGAAGCAACAGAGTTAATATTGCTCACAATATTTCTTGAACAAAATAATGGTTTAGCAGAAAACAGTCTTTATCTGAGCCAAATGCTTTTCAGGTTGCACTGCCTCCACTGCTGTTTCATTCCTTGCCAATACATCATTTGTGTTTGGAGCCATAAAGACCCCTCAAATTTGTAGAATTTGTTTGTAGAAAAAACAAAAAAACCTAGAGAACATATCTTTGGGCTTATATCCATGTTGTGGTTTGACCCCAGTCAGCAACTAAGCACCACGCAGCTGTTTCCCCCTCCCAGTGGGGTGGGGAGGAGAATCGGGAAAAAAAAAAAGTAAAACTCGTGGGTTGAGATAAGAACAGTTTAATAACGGAAGTAAAATAAAATATAATACTAAAATAATAATAATATAATAATTGTAATGAAAAGGAATATAACAAAAAAAAGAGAAATAAAACCCAAGAAAAGACAAGTGATGCACAATGCAATTGCTCACCACCCGCTGACTGATGCCCCAGCAGCGATCCACCCCTCCTGGCCAACTCCCCCCTGTTTATATACTGGGCATGACGTTCCATGGTATGGAATACCCCTTTGGCTAGTTCAGGTCAGCTGCCCCGGCTCTGCTCCCTCCCAGCTTCTTGCACACCTGCTTGCTGGCAGAGCATGGGAAACTGAAAAGTCCTTGGCTTAAGATAAGCGCTACTTAGCAACAACTAAAACATCAGGGTGTTATCAACATCATTCTCACACTAAATCCAAAACACAGCACTGTACCAGCTACTAAGAAGAAAATTAACTCTATCCCAGCCGAAACCAGGAGAATCCACCAGTGATTAGTCTCTTACAATGGGTCACAGTTTTCATCTCCTTTCTTTGAGTTTGAGAGTTTAGGAATAGTGATGGTGAAGTTGAAAAGGAAGTGGTTTATCTGATTAAAAAAAATTCATGTGTCTTCCCATTTAACAATGAGACAAAATAGTCTTCCGTTAAACTGTACAGCCAGAGCACTTAGCTGAGATGTGAGAGACTCAGTTTCATGACCCTGCTTCAAATAAGTCAATATTATTTAGAGTAACTGGAATTGATTTAACATAAAACCAGGGAGAGATCTATGCTTGACTGGTAAATAGATTTGTTGTCCTGGTATTCAGTAACACAAATCAAGGTTCACACCTTTGCTTTGCACCAGAGTTTTACACATCCTGTCTGGGAGCCCTTATTAATAGATTGTTTGGGGGAGGGTTCTTTCTTTCTTCTTTTTTTTTTTTTTGTTTTTGGCCTTTGTAGAGCTGAGAAACCTTTCCATAAAAAGAATACAACAAGCCATAGTCTATGGCCTGGATTTTAACTTCCATAAAACTGGGAAAAAAAAAAAGATACTTATTGGTTCCACCTACAATGGCGTATAACTATTACAAGGAGAGAAAAAAAAAGTCAATTAAATGGCACACCTTACACTGAAAGATTTCCAACTATTCCATCAATACATTTACAGAAACTTGTTCTAAATTCAACTTTTTGAAAAGTTGTTATTTTCCACAGTTTTCTTACTTTTCATAAAGCTTAAGAGAGGGGGTACAATTTGGACTATGCTCCTATAAATTGATCTGCCAGGACTGAAAAATGTCAGTAATCGGCAAGCAAAGTACAAAACCTTTGTAAAGAAAAGATGCTCCCTTTTAAACTCTTAACTGGTAACTGTTTTTTTTTAAAATAAGTAAGGATAGACAACAGTAATAAATAAACAGCAAATATAAATGTAGTACATAGCACATGCTTGATCTTTGATCCACAGTTTTCCTGGTATAGAAAGTGTAATGGAAGCTCTAGACATTCAACATGCTTAAAAATCTGGTCACTTAGGCTAGAGACTAAATACAGAGCTAAGTGCACAGCACCAATTTATAATTTGCCTCTAAAATGCTGTTCGTCAACCTCTTCCAACAAACTGTTATTTGTTTTTGCAATTTTAATTCCTTTTTCCACCTTCCCAGTTTTGTGTGTGGCAGAGTTTGCCTCATACCAAAATCCTTTTCCAACAGAAAGACATTCTTATGTTCTAGGAACAAAGGACTGGAAGGCCCAACAAAAGCTATGACCTGGATCCCTATGGCCTGTTTGCATGATCTTTTTTTTTTTTTTAAATATTTTCACTATCAATCAGTGGCTTGGCATCAAGCAGTAGGCTAGTAGGAGGGAAAGCATAACAGAGTTTGAGGGCACCTAGAAGAGAGGTCCACAGCTTTCTTCTGTGGGAATCATTTTTGTAGTATTTTAGCATTTTCCAGCTGGACCTGGCATGCAGGTTCACTCACAAAGCTTTCAGACTTCCCCTGCAGGGTCCAGATTTCAGTCTCTGTGCACGTACATGATTACCAGGGTCAGTTGTCCCTCATCTTTTTTCCATGTTGATATTGGAACCCAAGGCAGTTTTTCTGTGTAATACTAAATATCTTCTGGTTTATCAGTTTCATATGCTAATCTGACAATCCCACTGAAGATGGGAGAGGGATAACTGAATGATTCACAGAGCTAACCGAACTATCTACATCTCACCTCCATCCACAGCTCTTCTTTGTCACTTTAGCAGCTCAGGTGTGCACCCCTCACAGAGAGTTTGATATTTGTGCTGATGACTTGCTTCTTTGGAGTCAGCAACAAGTGGCAGATGAAGAATTATCTCCCCAGGAGATATTGGTATGGTATCTGGATCAAAAATTTTACAGGCTTTGTAGTTGCATGGAATGCAACTGTTCGTTCCTCCATAAGGAGACTTACCAGGTCCTCTGGGTTTCCTGGAAGCTGGAAATGGAAGGGGGATGCATCTACCCTTCTCTGAATGTATTTATCTCCTTGCTCTTTGCAGCAGCATCCTGATCAGATGAAGGCTGACTGCCCAGAACAAGAAGGCAGCTGAAGATCCAAGATGATTTCCAATAGCTCATGGTCTGTTACAAGGCTGACTCTTTTTCCACTGGCTAAAAGACATGACATAATGAGCTGCTGGAGGAGGATGCTCTTCCCATCTACCTTCTAACGTGTTGGGAGGGATACAGACTTTTTATTCTTCATACAGGGGCTTTTCCTTTTAACATGATTCAGCGAGATTCTGCAAATTTTCTTTCACAGTTTTACAACATAATGGGTTAATTCACAGTTGTATTATTGGGAAATAGAATCATAGAATCATAGAATAGTTTGGGTTGGAAGGGACCTTTAAAGGCCATCTAGTCCAACCCCCCCTGCAATGAGCAGGGACATCTTCCACTAGATCAGGTCACTCAGAGCCCCGTCCAACCTGACCTTGAATGTTTCCAGGGATGGGGCATCTACCACCTCTCTGGGCAACCTGTTCCAGTGTTTCACCACCCTCATCGTAAAAAATGTCTTCCTTATATATGTAATAATATAATAATATATGTACTAATAACCCCATGTTTATAGGGAAGTTTTTGGAAAACTCTAAAAAAGAAAAACATGTCCTGAACCGAGAATTTTTCACTAATTTAAATGAGGAACAACTGCAGGCAGTGCCCTGCTCACAAAGCAGCTAAAACTCTGCATCTGGTAACATTCTTGGGAAAGGGACCATTTCTTGCCCCTTAGCTTCCTCTGGACACTTCTGTAAGAAAAAAAGAGATGCATCCCTCAGAATTGCCTCAGAAACCAAATGAAACTTTTTTTTTTAATGTATTAGCTTTGAAGAGAAAAATCTTCAGAGCAAGCTGTGCCACAAATAAAGCATCTGGATAGAGGCTCAGAGCCAAAGATAGGTCTGGTTTGAGTTACAATAGGGCTAGGGAACACTCCGTTGTGAATACTGCTTGACCTAGAAGGTACTGATTTTGGAAAGAGAAATGGGAGAAGAAAGGAAATAGAAAACATAAAAGAGAAAGTCAAGAACAAAATATAGAGAAAGAAAACTTAAAATGTGTATGGAGGAAGATGGAAAGAAGAAATAGACACAAAATCTCTCAAGAAAATCTATCGTATGATCTTTTTTAATGGCATGAACTAATGGTGTGAACATGATAGAAGCAAAAAAAAAGACAAAAATGGCAGTTTTTTCCAAAATAAAATGGTAATTCTTACTCTAGAATTACTCTATATGCAATATATGGACTGAGATTTTAACATCATAGCATATAATGTAACAACTTTTTTGTTGTTTGTTTGTTGTTTTAATTTAGACTACTAAAGGATATATAAGTAAGTGCTTCATATATTGAGTAGTATATAAAAACAGTAGCATGTTATTTGTACTTAATTATGTATCACTATGCCAAAATAGGAAAACAACTTTCTAAAATTGATCACATCTTGTCTTATCCTTTAATTATCAAATGTTTTGGAAAGTAATAGTAATTATAAACAAAAACATTACTATTTTAATATCTAGCTGCCATAGAGTATTAGTAAAGAATTACGATGATTACTTACTGCTTAAGTTTAGTTGAAATATACTGTTAATCAACAATGAAATTTTGATCACTATTACTATTGTCAGTAAATTTATGCAAAGGATTTCCTTAACCATCCAAAAAGCAGGCATAAATCTTTGAAATAAAACATTTTCATGGGAAAATATAACATTCTAATTAATATACTAAAAATATTCCATTTGGTCTGTGTCGTGGTTTAACCCCAGCCAGCAGCTAAGCACCACGCAGCCGCTCCCTCACTCCCCCCTCCCAGTGGGGTGGGGAGGAGAATCGGAAAAAAAAGTAAAACTCATGGGTTGAGATAAGAACAGTTTAATAACTAAAGTAAAATAAAATAATAAAAATAATAACAAAAAATACAATAATAATAATAGCAATGAAAAGGAATATAACAAAAAGAGGGAAATAAAACCCAAGAAAAGCCAAGTGATGCACAATGCAATTGCTCACCACCCGCTGACCGATGCCAGAGCAGCGATCCGCCCCTCCCGGCCAGCTCCCCCCTGTTTATATACTGGGCATGACGTTCCATGGTATGGAATACCCCTTTGGCTAGTTCGGGTCAGCTGCCCCGGCTGTGTCCCCTCCCAGCTTCTTGCACACCTGCTTGCTGGCAGAGCATGGGAAACTGAAAAGTCCTTGGCTTAAGATAAGCGCTACTTAGCAACAACTAAACCATCAGCGTGTTATCAACACCATTCTCACACTAAATCCAAAACACAGCACTGTACCAGCTACTAAGAAGAAAATTAACTCTATCCCAGCCGAAACCAGGACAGTCTGATTCAGACTGATTTTTCACTTATGGACAATTGTGTAGTTTGCTAATAATTTCCTAAACTCCCATATCTGATAATGTTTTTTCACATAAGCCTGATCCTTGCCATACATATGCATGTTTATTGGAAAACCACATACTAATATTACTTCGATATAATTTACTTCTTAAATTGAGTTCTGAACTGCTACCACAAATTAAATGAAAGTGAAACACATCAACTTCAGTTTGATCATTTCAGTCTCTAATTTTTTCTAGGTACTCCTGCTTTTTAAAATTGGCAGCGAGTTTGTGACCCCTCACAGAATTAAGTGCATTCTGACTACCTTACAGATTGCATTTTTGAATAATAGCAGCTTGAAAAAAACCTTGCTAAAATGTTGCAAAGATAACTTTGTTAAACAATCACAACCATGCGTCTTTGTAAACATTGCTGCTGCAGTAATCCAGTGGGACAGTTTCATCCTGGTATAGCCTCACGGACAGTCCTATCTCTAATGGCAAAGAATTGCTGCAGGAATTAATTTGGCTGAGTAAAATAACTCTCTCTAGATTTAAGGTGAAGGTTTACATCTAACTCCTGATAGTTCTATATAGAGTTAGCTGATTTGTTTTAGGATGTTTCTGTCATGGTATAGGAGACTTCTCATTGTAAGTACTATTCCTATCATACATCCTACCGGGGCTCCGTCTGTCTTCTCCCAATTTCATTTGCTTTACGTGACTCTCAGCTCTCTAAAAAGTGCTGCTTCTCTTGTGGTAATTCACAGTTGATGTAGAGATGTAGTATTTCATAAAATTAGTATCTGTGTTACATTGTAAAATTTGAACACTGTTGCAGCTACACTTTTCTTGATGTAGAACAGTCACTGTTTGACAAATTCAGTCAAGACATAGTTGATATTCTCAAGGTCAACTTCAGTGTTCCTGAACTGTAACCCATATGTGAGAGCTTTCTTTCTGAGTTAATCATCTCAAAGTTAGCAGTCAAGAGACTTGCAAATGTTTTTTAAATTCAGCTTTGTTGTTACTGCCCATGTCAGTCCTAGCTGTAGGAGGAAAGTTACATATGAATTCGTATGTTGTTCTTAGCAGAATTCCACTGAGACTCTCACATATGCAGTTATGGTATTATTTTTATACCTTTGCCAGCTTTTCAATATTTCATCTTTGCAAATCATAGACTACATGCAATGTTGCCAGAATCCTGTCATATACAAGGGACTTTGATCAGGTTACACTATTTTTGTCAAGCTTATGCTCAGTCAGTCAAAGAACATATTAACTGCACAGCATTAGCCTTTATGTGCAAAGAGCATCAAAACTAAGCTCTTGTTTGCAGTCAGGGGTTGCCCTGCAATGTTAGAGCCATCTGGGAACTACCTGATAAAGTCTAGTTGAATTTTTAATTTGCAAAACAGGTAGGAGGACTATTCTGAACAGACTATCTAACTTTAAATTCAGCTCAGTTGAACAGTTTCACCTTTCCATGATGAAACACAGATCTGTTCCCTTTATTCATGTTGACCTCAGCCTTTGGATTCTTCTCTTACATACAGCAAAGCAGTTACCTAGTTTTCCAGTGTTGCAGTTCAGTGTTGCAGGACTATAACCAACATGTTCCTGGACCTAATCAAAATACAACTGTCAATGCAATGATTTTCACAAAACAAACCCCTCTAATAGTGAAATAGACACAAGTCCAAAAAGGAATCATACTAAAATAAAAGCATGCTGCACATTCAAATAAAAAACTAGATGCAACTGCTGAGGGGCTCGGCCTTGGCCAGGGGCGGGTCCATCTTGGAGCCGGCTGGCATTGGCTCTATCGGACACAGGGGAAGCTTCTAGCAGCTTCTCACAGAAGCCACCCCTGTAGCCCCCCCACTACCAAAACCTTGCCGCGCAAACCCAATACACTGTGGATAATTTAGTATTCTGGCAAAGATGTCTCTAGAAGATCATGACACCAAGAATAATGACTCACCTCGTCACCAATCAAAATTCCCCAGCGTTCTATTAAACAAAATAAAAGCACTTTATAATCTTAAGGAAACTTGAGCAATTGATTGTCGGGGAAATGATTTATTATAAATAGTAAAGGACTGGTTATTTATCAAGTAAACTGCAACATTAATCTATTTTAATTTGTATTTTAAGTCTTTCTGCCTGAAACAGTCTCCAGCAACTTATTTAAATGCAACCTAAATTACAATTACAATAGGAATACCACCAAAATTACATTTTTATTGGCTAACTATAAACCAAAAGCTCATTTGGAAGCACCTGCAAGCAGCATTTGTTGCCAAATAGAGAAGACAAGATTATGTTTCATTTGACACAATAAATTTTGTAAAGTACAGAATTTAAAACTTTTGCAGAACAAAGAACTTTTTGTAACCATGGCTGATTATAATTACGAGTAGTTTGGCACTGCTGATGTACCTTGGAATGCACATTGTTTAACCTGGAAACAATCTGAACTAAAACAAAGTGTTAGTATTGCCTGAGAATATGCATGAAAAAAGAGTCTCACTGGCTTAATCACTAAAATTTCACCTTTGAGAATAAGTAAAAGTATTGTGATCAGAAAGTTGCTATGCTAAAACAGTTTGAAGCAAAATAAATAAACAAGCAAATAAAATAAAAATCCAACAAGAAAAAAGAAGTAGACCAAACCAAAACACTGAAAAAAAAAAACTTTCTCTCAGAAAGTACATGGATTGGCTATCTTTTGTGAATAAATAACTCATAAAGGATGTATTGGAGACTTAAAGTAAACAGGTGCAAGGTAGCAATACCTTCCCAGACTAAGTTTTATATGCTGTTTATTTGACAATTCCTTTTTTTTTTTTAAGTTTCAAATACAATGTAAGATACAGAAAATGTAGTGCTGTTGTATAAAAATACTAAAGATTATTCTAGGTTTCAAGGTGCACTTATTTTTCTAAGGTTATATGCCTGTAACTAGCCATAGCAGTCTTCATTAGCATCACCTGTTCTCTCTCAAAAACACAAGCAAAAAGCTCATCTATATTTCTGCCAAAACTTTATATCCAGAAATTTTTATGCCAGTCTTTCAAAATCACAGTTCTTTTACCTGCAGCAAAATGCAGACAAATACAACAGTTAATTTTAATGCCACCATCAAAAGTTGAAAAACTACCCAGAACAATTTAGTTAATTCACTAGGAAGTGATGACGGTAAGTTTGTACCAATCGTAATCTTTTGCAGAGTTGAGTTTGTGAGGGCAGACGTGGTCTACACTTCCTTGTAATCTTGTAATACTACCTGCAAGAAGGTGTTCATGTTTCTAAATCAATTTCCTTGCAATATAAAGTTTGCTGTAACTATGTATTCTGAAAAGTGAGAAGAGTCAGGGGCTCTACACTGTATGCGCAGTCCAGAAGAATCGTTACTGTAGAATACATAATTTTTTCCTCTTCACGTACGTGCCAATTTGGATCACATCAAAGCTGAATGGCAAGTAGTGCTCCCTTAGGTTGAGATTTTCTACTGAATCAGTCACAACCTTGTATTGGGTTTGCGTGGCAAGGTTTCGGTAGCGGGGCGGCTATAGGGGTGGCTTCTGTGAGAAGCTCCTAGAAGCTTTCCCTATGTCCAATAAAGTTAATGCCAGCGGGTTCCAAGACGGACCCGCCCCTGGCCAAGGCCGAGCCAATCAGCGACGGTGGTAGCGCCTCTGGGATAACATATTTAAGAAGGGGGAAAAGTTACTGAGCAGCAGCAATTGCAGCCAGAGAGAGCGGAGTGAGAAGATGTGAGAGAAACAACTCTGCAGACACCAAGGTCAATGAAGAAGGAGGGGGAGGAGGTGCTCCAGGCGCCGGAGCAGAGATTCCCCTGCAGCCCCTGGTGAAGACCATGGTGAGGCAGGCTGTCCCCCTGCAGCCCATGGAGGTCCACAGTGGAGCAGATATCCACCTGCAGCCTGTGGAGGACCCCACGCCGGAGCAGGGGGATGCCTGAAAGACGCTGTGACCCTGTGGGAAGCCTGCGCTGGAGCAGGCTCCTGGCAGGACCTGTGGCCCCGTGGAGAGAGGAGCCCATGCTGAAGCAGGTTTGCTGGCAGGACTTGTGACCCCACGGGGGACCCACGCTGGAGCAGTCTGTTCCTGAAGGACTGCACCCCATGCAAGGGACCCATGCTGGAGCAGTTCATGAAGAACTGCAGCCCGTGGGAAGGACTCACATTGGAGAAGTTTCTGGAGGACTGTCTCCCGTGGGAGGAACCCCATGCTGGAGCAGGGGAAGAGTGTGAGTCCTCCTCCCCCTGAGGAGGAAGGAGCGGCAGAGACAATGTGTGATGAACTGACCGCAACCCCCATTCCCCGTCCCCCTGCACCGCTGTGGGGGAGGAGGTAGAGAATTCGGGAGTAAAGTTAAGCCTGGGAAGAAGTGAGGGGTGGGGGAAAGGTGTTTTTTAAGATTTGGTTTTATTTCTCATTATCCTACTCTGATTTTGACTGGTAATAAAATTAAATTAATTTTTTCCCCGAGTCGAGTCTGTTTTGCCTGTGATGGTAATTGGTGAGTGATCTCCCTGTCCTTATCTCAACCCACAAGCTTTTCATTATATTTTCTCTCCCCCTGTCCAGCTGAGGAGGGGAGTGATAGAGAAGCTTTGGTGGGCACCTGACATCCAGCCAGGGTCAACCCACCACAAACCTAAAGCATCATTCTCCCAGATTTGGCCTGTGATTCAGCAGGTGATCATTTATCCATGAATTATGTCCTGGATGGTGACAAGGTTGTGACTGACATCTTTTTCTTGACCATATTAAAGTTGCAGCCACTGGCTCAATACTGGGAGAATATGATATGGGTTAGATAAGCCTCCTGCTTATCTGACACTTAGCAGAGTCAGAGTTGTGAGGGGTTTTAAGCAGCATCAATACTCCAGAGATATGGGCCTAATCAAATAAACCCAGCCAAGTACAACACTACCTTACTCAGTAAGGATCAAAGTCAAAGAAGAAATCTGTCCTTACTGCTCATTGCTATCATGGCATCTATCTCGATCACTATTGGTTTCTATAGAAAACACAAAGATTCATTGTGGCTAACAAAGAAGCCTAGTTGACACTTCTCAAGATTGTCCTGTTATGATCAGCCAATTGTCTAAATATGAATTGACAGACAAAGTTTTAATTAGGATCTCAGAGTCCAAGGGCAGTTCTGTGTGTTAGTAAGATTGGCTCAGCTGTGAATCTCAGGTACACTTCTCATAGCTCAAATGGATAGCAATATGATGTAAACAACCTCTAAGTAAAAAACATGACTCTGAAGTGATAGAAACAAGTATTGCCATTCAGAAGCCGTGATAACATATGTAGTGTTTGGTTTCCTCTGATCTGGGATATTATGAAGTTTCCTCTTCTTCAGAATAAGGAAATAAGAAAAATATCTGCTTACACTTCTGCATGATCTCTCCTACAACTAAGTAACTCAAAGCAACCACTTCTTTTTATAATAAACTCCTTGAAAAGAATTATTGAAGTGAGGTGCAAAAATTCCCATATGAGCATAAAATGAGATATGTTTGCCATTGCTGACAATGTCTACTGTTCAAGTATCAACTGTAGTCTCTGACCATGTCCAGTGGAAACCAGGTTTCCAAAAGTCAGCTCCAGGATGGTTTTAATGTGATTCATGCTCATGTCATGAAACTGCAGACTAGGCAATCAATTCTTTTAAGAACAGACAGATGAGATACTGTCCTCAGCTGGAATCCCAGACACCTTTAAATAGGTGTCTGAATTGTGACTCCTGTGGCCATGGAACAAGTATGCTAAAAACTCTTTCATTACACAGACGATCCATATGAACACTAAAGAGCTGACAATAAAGATATGAATAACCTGAGTACATTCTCTTGGATCACTGTTGCCTTAATTTTAAGCTCCAAATTATTTACAAGACCCACTTTTAGAAGACCTGTAGGTTATCAACAGCCTGACAGACTAAGAGAACACATGCATCTGGAAAATGGAAGATTTCCTAAAAAGATGGGAAGGAAAGAATTTTCTCCTGAGCCACACTACACTCCAGCGAGAGATTCCTCTAAATACAATAAAAACTATCTGAATAAACATCACCTGTAGGTGGTAGGAAACATGTTTTTTTCCAAGATGTGTGACAGAGCTTCAGTTCAGGACATAAAAAAAGGATCTCAAAGATGACAACAGTTACAGCAATACACAGGTGGTCTGTTTGCCATCATTCATGTGTTGGACCTCACTACGGGATGCTTTCCCGATTTTAGTTTTGTTTGTGATTACTACTGCCATATCTGATATGTCAAAATGGACAAAGTGTTTTCAAAGACTTATTTTGGTACCAGGAAGAACTTGCTTGTCTAGGCTGGTATACTTGGGTCTCAGCAGTGAAACCTTTTTTGTTATTATCACTGCCTTTTGTTATTGTTCCACAAATGTTTTAATGAATTGGCTTTGCTTGACTTTTCTTTATAAGTTGGATGCATTTGTACTAATTTATAAATATGGCACTAGGCATATGAAACTGAAAATGTGATCTCTTGGTCAGAGCTGATGCTGATGAAATTAATGTCGAAGTCATAGACTCCAAAGTGCATCTAATTATAAACATGTTGGTATCAATGGTCACAATGCTTTTCATATTTCTTCCCCTTGGAATTACAGACGTCTTACTTTGAAGTAAGGGTAACTGTTAAAGTTTCCTAAATTTTGGCTGAAGGACAGTAATAGATAAGAATAGCTTAAGTGCTGTATCTGAGTATTCAGGTGCAGGATGAAAGAGAGCAAGAGCAATGGCTGTAGCATTTGTCAGGGATGTCTCCTCTCTTTGGGCAGAAGTTTGTTGATTAATGATGTGAAACAGTTATGACAGACTAATTTCAGTCATTATCAATAGCTGAAAGGGGGGGAAGATCTGTGTCTATTCCTGAGTGTTTTCTAACTTATTTGGGGAAGGAAGGGTCTACAATACCCAGAAAAAAAAAAACGTTTATGAAAGACACTGAGTCAAAACTTCAGCCCCAGATAACTGCAGAAGCTGAAGAGCGCAGGAGGAGGTTGTTGGAAGCTACTACAGTAGACCCAGTTAAAGTCTATTGTGCCATATATGATGATGATTGGGATGGGGTGTCGTGGTTTAACCCCAGCCGGCAGCTAAGCACCACGCAGCCGCTCGCTCACTGCCCCCCCACCCCTGGGATGGGGGAGAGAATCAGGAAAAAAAACCTCGTGGGTTGAGATAAAGACAGTTTAATAGGACAGAAAGGAATGAAAAACAATGATAATGATAATAATAATATGACAATAGTAATACTAAAAGAATTAAACTATACAAAGCAAGTGGTGCACAATGCAATTGCTCACCACTAGTTGACCGATGCCCAGTTAGTTCCCGAGCCACGATCCCCCCTCCCAGCCAACTCCCCCTGTTTATATACTGGGCATGATGTCATATGGTATGGAATATCCTTTTGGCCAGTTTGGGTCAGCTGTCCTGGCTGTGTCCCCTCCCAGCTTCTTGTGCCCCTCCAGCCTTCTTGCTGGCTGGGCATGAGAAGCTGAAAAACCCTTGACTTAGGATAAACACTACTTAGCAACAACTAAAAACATCAGTGTGTTATCAACATTATTCTCATCCTAAATCCAAAACATAGCACTAAACCAGCTACTAAGAAGAAAATTAACTCTGTCCTAGCCGAAACCAGGACATGGGGATATCTGGAAACAAGCAGACCCACATACCCTCCCGTCAGGGCAAGGTGATAATTCAAATGATTCCCTGCCCTCTTGGTACCAGTAATCAATTTGGATGCCAGGTGCCCACCAAAGCCGCTCTATCACTCCCCCTCCTCAGCTGGACAGGGGAGAGAAAATAAAACGAAAGGCTCGTGGGTTGAGATAAGGACAGGGAGAGATCACTCACCAATTACCGTCACGGGCAAAACAGACTCGACTCGGGGAAAAAAATTAATTTAATTTATTACCAGTCAAAATCAGAGTAGGATAATGAAAAAATAAAAACTAAATCTTAAAACACCTTCCCCCCACCCCTCCCTTCTTCCCGGGCTTAACTTTACTCCCCAATTCTCTACCTCCTCCCCCACAGCGGTGCAGGGGGACAGGGAATGGGGGTTGTGGTCACGTTGTTTCTGCCACTCCTTCCTCCTCAGGGGGAGGACTCCTCACACTCTTCCCCTGCTCCAGCATGGGGTCCCTCCCACGGGAGACAGTCCTCCATGAACTTCTCCAACGTGTGTCCTTCCCACAGGCTACAGTTCTTCACGAACTGCTCCAGCATGGGTCCCATCCACGGGGTGCAGTCCTTCAGGAACAGACTGCTCCAGCGTGGACTCCTCTCTCCACGGGTCTGTTACCAAAAGACATAGACAATTTGATGAAGGGCCCCTTTGTGTAAACTTTGTACAGATAGAGCAAGCAGGCTTGCATACCAGAGATGAGCAAGTCTGCGTACCAAGGACAAGTAGGCCTACATACCAAAGATTAGCAAGTAACAATATGTGATAAAAGGGCAAGATGTTCCTCAATATCGGTATTGTACTCCCCGGCTCTGCTGACTGAATTACAAAATGAGCCAAACCCGGAGAAGTCCTTCGTAACTAGGGGAAAGGTGAAAGCGGCAGGGGGAAGCACGACCACCGACTCAATTCAAGACCGAAGAAACTTGCCCCCCCACACCCGTAAGGAGCATGCGTGCTAATCTACATCGCAAGCGGAGTTAATTTAAATATGACTGACCAGTAATGAATGAAATGTTTATCACTAGCCAATGAGTGTAAACTTAGGCGTGTTTTTACTAATTGTTACTAATTAGATAACTGGATATAAACCCTGTAATAATGGCATGTGGCATGCATGTTAGGTGGAGTGATCCCCCGTGCATCCAGCGCTGTAATAAAGAGAATGCCTGCTTCTTAATGCTACATTGGTGTTAAGAGGTTTAGTCCCGATTTCGGTGACAGGTCCACAGGTCCTGCGAGGAGCCTGCTCCAGCGCGGGCTTCCCACAGGGTCACAGCCTCCTTTGGGCATCCACCTGCTCTGGTGTGGGGTCCTCCACGGGCTGCAGGGTGGATATCTGCTCCCCCGTGGACCTCCATGGGCTGCAGGGGGACAGCCTGCCTCACCATGGTCTTCACCAGGGGCTGCAGGGGAATCTCTGCTCCGGCGCCTGGAGCACCTCCTCCCCCTCCTTCTTCCCTGACCTTGGTGTCTGCAGAGTTGTTTCTCTCACATAGTCTCACTCAGCTCTCTTCTGACTGCTGCTGGTGTTGTGCAGGTTTTGGGGGTTTTTTTCCCCTTCTTAAATCTGTTATCCCAGAGGCGCTACCACCATCGCTGATGGGCTCGGCCTTGGCCAGCGGCGGGTCCATCTTGGAGCCGGCTGGCATTGGCTCTATCGGACACAGGGGAAGCTTCTAGCAGCTTCTCACAGAAGCCACCCCTGTAGCCCCCCCTCTCTACCAAAACCTTGCCATGCAAACCCAATACAACCAGTCCCTTATGGACTTGAGCTTTGTGCTGGGGATGCACTATCCATCCCACTGACTGTGGGGGAAAAGATGCGTGGCCCTGGAGCTCAGCAGCCAGCCTGCAAACAGCCCTGCTGAAAACTGTGATTTTAGCTGAATTAGAAGGACCAGCACCTGTTGCCCTGGGTGCCGGACAACCCCCTCCCGCAGAACTGAATCCCTGGGAGGTGACTTGTGAGCCTGTACACTTCTGACCTATAATAAAGGGAGCTGAGGGAGTGTTGAAATCTTTAGCTTTAGCCATTAAGACAGGCTTAAACGGTATTACTTTCCAAGAGGTCCTTCAATGTATGCTAGCAGATTTACCACTATACGCCCCACAGGATAAAAACCAGGGGAGAACCTCAGCTAAAGTAAATGGAATAGAAAAGAGACAGCCTGTCTCCATGCAAGAGACAAAAGCAAAAAGGGGAAATTGGGAAATGCCCTCAGTTACTACTGATCCTAAGAGATTATGGAAAATGTGTTTTAGATAAAGGGCTCTCTCTGAGTCAGTTAAATGGGCTGCCAACTCCTGTCCTATGGCAACTGGCCAGGTTTCCCTCATTAACTTCTTGTGATAGCCCTCTGGGACCTGTGTCAGGAGATGGGGGTGACATCTTAAAGGGATAACGACTAGGGAGCCATAGGTTGCAAGAAAAGTGAGCTCAGGGATATACCCAAATCTATCAGCACTAAATCTAGACCGTGAATATGCGGGAAACTAGGGGCGGGGCTCAGTTCAGTGGCAGTACTAACGGCCACTACTCCCACTGCTGAGGATCCCAGTCCCAAGATGATGGTCGCAGTTAATGATTGCTACCTTACAACATTCCTCATTGACACAGGAGCCCAAATATCGATGGTAGATAAGGACACTTACAAAGGACAGCCTCCATTTAGCAAACAGTTGTTTTTTATTGTAGGCATTAATGGGAAAATCACTGCTCACCCACTGGTCAGGGCTAAACTAATTCGGTCTAATGGACAGACAGTCTGCCCGACCTTACTTTTGGGTTCCCATAATATATTAGGCATAGATGTATTGAAGGGTCAGTCGTGGGTGGACTCGTGGGGAAAATGGGAAATAGAGACACCACCCCCTTTGCCCCACATTTTACCTTGTACAAAAGCATCCCTGACTGTTAATCTGTTGCAAACAGCTGCTCCTTTACCCCATAGCAAGCTAGTTAATATTCCACAATACAAATTGCCTTCTGATGCTATTTGTCCTGTTACTGAATTGATAAAACAACTGGAAGAATGGGGAATCATTGTCAAGTCTCATTCCCCCTACAATTCTCCTATATGGCCAGTAAAGAAACCTAATGGCAAGTGACAACTAACAGTAGATTACAGAGCCTTGAACACTGCCACTGAACTGCTCACTGCAGCTGTTCCCAGTATAAGTGATATAGTCAATTTTCTTAACAAGCCTTTCCATGGATAGCAACAGTGGATGTGAAGGATATGTTTTTCATGATCCCAATATCAGAGACAGATAGGGAGAGATTTGCTTTTACCTGGCAGGGACTCCAATATACATTTACTCGCTTACCACAGGGTTTTAAAAATAGCTCTACCATTGCTCATGCTACGCTGGCTAAAGAGCTAGAAACATTAAAATTACCACAAGAGGTTACTGTGGTGCAATATATAGATGATGTCTTAATAGGTGGACACTCAGCAGAGCCTGTGAAACAGGCTATGGACATTATTATAACACACAGTCAATTGGGGTAGAGGTACTGGAAGAAAAGAAACAAGGACCCAGCCAGGAAGTAACCTTTTTGGGAGTCAGATGGATAGGTGGGAGGAAAACAGTTCCTGCTGAGGTCCTACAAGAAATCCAACAGTTACCCATCCCTGAGAATAAAAAGGAGCTGCATGCTGTGCTAGGGACTTTAGGATTTTGGAGGGCACATATTCCAGGTTTTAGTATAATAGCACAACCACTCTATAACTTACTAAAGAAAAATGCAGTCTGGGAATGGACTTCACAACATAAAGAGGCCCTGGAGCTTCTAAAGGAAAATGTGAATGTGTATCAATCATTGGGACCCATCCACCCTATGTGGCCCCTCTCACTACGTATCCAGGTTGGAGAGAAGGGATATTGGTGGGGACTATGGCAACAAGGGCCTACCAGTTCCAAGGAACTCCCTATTACTTTTGGCTCCAAATCATGGCAGAATGCTCAGCACAATTACTTGACTTTTGAAAAGGTGCTATTAGCAGCTTATGAAGGGCTAGTAGCAACCGAACCTTTGACTCAGGGAAGAAGCATAAAATTACATGTGCCAATACCTATTCTTAAAGCTATTCTCAAACCTATTCTCGGTGCCTTTGTCACCAAATGAGATGGAAAGAACTTATCAACACCAATGAGATGCAGATAAGCAGGCACTCCTTTAATTCAGCGCTGGATGTACGGGGGATCGCTCCGCCCAATGCGCATGCCGTGTGTTCCATCAGCTAAAGCTTATATTACCCTATCACATACATATTCATCAAATTTCCCGGAACTGATTACCACATTCACATAGTTATTACGCGTGCGTGTTGGGTTGGTAAGGGTCTCCTTCGGTGGTCTCTGGGTGGACTCTTGGTCTTTTATTCCTTATTTGGTAATCCTTGTGTGGCTTGCCAAATCTTGAGCAACTTCTTGTAGGTCGAGATAACCTAATCACTGATGCTTCAGGTCTCGCATCGTTCCTATCTTAATGGCCCCATTGTTTCCAGCATTTCATTGTTTCAAACTTAACAAAAAGCCATTAATTTCTAGTGAAGTTTCTATAAGCCATTAATTGTTTCAAACTTAACAAACCTATGCTTTATAACTCTTCTATATATATAGAATCAAATTTAGATTATTTTATCATTATTTTATCAGATTAATTCGCAACACCTTTAGGTGTAGCACATAAGATCACTGTACAAAGGTAGGCACTGTATATCCACCATCATGTAACTGCAAATGGCCTGACTAAGGAGAATAAAGTTACTGTAGTGGAACGTATAGGAATGCCTACTGAATACACAGAGCCTCCATGCTCTCCTATCCAGGATGCTCCTGAATTCAATCCCCATCAACCAGATGGTGTCTGGTTTACTGATGGGAGTGCTCGTAAAACACAGGGTAAATGGCAAGGAATGGCTACTGCTGTATCTGTAGCCAATGAACTTGCAGTAACTGAATGAGTAGAAGGTTCTGCTCGATTAGCAGAGCTCTATGCCATAGTACTAGCTCTTAGAAATATCACACGGACCATATACACTGATTCTTATGCTGTACGAGCTGGTGCTACACAATGGCTAGGAAATTGGGCAAAATGCAATTGGCAGATAGGGAATTAAGATGTATGGGGAAGAAAATATTGGGAACAAATATTCCAAATCGCCAACTCCCATCCTATTGCTATAGGGCATGTAGCCGCACATCAGAAAAATACTACTCAGGTGGCCAAATGGAACAATATGACCAATCACCTAGCCAGTATAAATGTGGCAGGATTTTCCTCTACCTTGAGTATTGAATGGTTAGGTAAATGGCTGCATGAATGGTTGGGACACACTGGTGCATATGACCTATCAGCATACAGCAAGACAAGGCTGGCCAATTTCTAAACAACAAGCAGTTCAACTAGTGACCACTTGTGGATTTTGTAATGATATGAGGGATTATCTTGTCAAGAGTGAACAAGCAGCAAACCTTAGAGAAGGGAAAGTCCTTTGGGGTACTTGGCAAGTTGACTATATCGGACCCATGACGTACCTCTGAAGGATGGAAATTTATTATGACTGGAGTTGAAACAGTAAGTGGTTTGGGTAATGTTTACCCTACACGCACTGCATCTGGATTGGCAACTGTAGCAGGATTAAACCAATGGTTTGCTGTGCACTCAATGCCACAAGAGATACAGTCAGATAATGGTTCATCTTTTAAAATAGTATGGGAATGGTGTCTTAAGCACGGAGTTAAGTGGACTTTCCACTTACCCTATCGACCTCAGAGTAATGGTAAAGTAGAAAAATGGAATAGGCTGCCTAAACAACAGCTCAAATGGTGAAACGGTAATGCTAATTGGGGGAGGAACTTACAGGAAGCCATACGAGCATTGAACTCACAGCAGACTCCTACTAGCAGTCCACTATATAGAGGTTATGAACAATCCCCTGTGCTGAACCAACACCAGCAGGATGCTTTGAATACTTCTGTGTGGCATCCAGGAGATCAGGTGAGAATTCGACACCCATCATTCGGAAAATGCTGGGTCACTTTGCAGCACTTTCGAGGGAAAGGAATATGGGAAACTGGATGCTGTTGGAGTGAAATTAATCATTACTGAGGCTTGGATACGATCCAAGACCTAGGTCTTCTTTCTCTCTCCCTAGGAACTGTTGAACTTCTGGAAACACGCGAAAATCTGTCATTTGACCTGCATACTACGGAAAGCATCCATCTAGAAAGTACACTAAGCATTCCCTGGAACTTTGTTAATACTCACTATGGTGAGGCGTTGACAACATCTAAAAAGACAAGAGCCTTCATGTGTTGGACAATTCTAATCCTCACATTGGGACATCTGGCATTCTATCACATAAATGTTGATGTACTATGCAATAATCAAACAAACCCACAGAAGCTGGTAACCTCTGCCATAACATGGACAGTGAGGTCCAACATATCCAACACCTCAGATCAGTGCTGGTGGAATTCTGGCCTACAACTTGGTCCGGACCAATATGGGACATACAGTATACTCTCAAATTGAAGAACTGGAGTCCTTAATCGCCAGCTATGAAAAAGCTGTTACATAGCAATAGTCACTTGTTTTTGGTATCAAACACGATACTGGCTGAATTGTCAGAATTGCAACAGAAATTGAACAAACTGCTGGACATCACTGGTATGACATTTTTATGGGATGCGCACCATCTGCAACTGGCATATTGCATCTTATGTTACATCCTATGATTGTTGTGTTCTATTTTATTAGCTTTGCTTGTGTATCCATGTTTATCGTTTATCT